>NW_028278687.1:0-229472 GCF_059751315.1 Micrasema longulum | reverse complement strand
TCATACGGGAAATGGCGTGATGGTAGTAGTGTTTGCTTTTAATTATTTCAATTTACAATAAAGCACTACTTCTAATCACAAACAAACTAACCATCACGCCGTTTCCTCGTGAGATAGGTAAAGAGGATAGAATGCCACATCACTCTATATTTGCATACAGATCTTGCTTCCTCTACATTCATACATCTTCTTATGCACGCACGCCAATTATTCATACTTTAAACACGTCCGTTTTCAAGCATTTGTTGGATTTGGTCGTGCATGTCTCTCTCGGTCTCCTCTATTTCTGCATCCATCGACATTCGTATCGTAAATATTTTTAGTCGTTCTTTCGCTGTCTTTCTATTCGCTCTACATGTTTTTTATGTTTTTTTATTGTTATTATGTTAATTATAATTAGGTAATTGGTTTAATACGTTTTTCTTTTGTAATTATTTTGTTAACTTTGTTAAATAGCTAATCTTAGGCATGTTTCACATTTTGTAAATGTTTCTCTCGGCACGGGACACCCCAGTATAGGGAACATTATATTGTATTAAAAAAAGAATACAAACAATGTAAAAGTATAAATAAATAAAAACATGTCCAAACTAACGCAGAGCTCCTTTTTTTGATTTTGTCTCAAATTTGCGCATCAAATGTACATAGTTTTAGCACACATTCGCCTGAGAGATCTCATTAAGACAGCATTCAGCCTACTTTCATCCCTGTTTTCCAATTCATACTTCGCTCCCATACATCAAGGTTACAATGTATTTATATTATTAGGTAATTTCAAACATGTTTTTAAAAAACACAGTCGATTATTAAGGTCCAACATCCTCATAAAAACAAAAGTAAACAAAGACAATTAAGTCACTAATACATATTATGATGCATAGTTAGAGGGGTGATCTATTCATTTAATATATCTTTGAAGTGATTCTCACAAAAGTGGTGGTAAATAATCGCTCCTTATAATGCTCATAATTATTTACCAAAAGCTTCTAATAAAATACAAAATGTGATATGCATTTATAACCCTGATATACTCGAAGTGTAAAGTTCATTACTTTATTATGGATGTGGTGTGATGTGTTTTACATCGATTTACAAACTATTGATATTAATCTTGATTGATGTACAGGAAAAACCCCACTTGTACTACAAAATAAACCTACTATGAACACGCTATACCTCATGTACATACGACTAAAATGGTACCAAAATATTCTCGTTTATTTTTATGTATCGTAGAGTAAAAATTTTAAGTAAGACGTTTTATTTTTATTGGTAAGTATTTTTAATTTAATTATGTATGGGTCCAGGCGGGTCAAAAATACTTGTGGCGGGTCGACAACGACGGCACGAGCCGAACATTGCCGACGCCGACGTAGAGCGTACGAACGGGCCAAACCGGCAGGAGAGAAAACTACCGGATTCCGACCTCACCGCACGCGTCTTCGAGGCACAAAATTACCGCCAATTTAGATTTACCAACTTCATTTTATTTTGCCTAATATAGTTATTAGAATCCTTCTTTCAATGTGTTAGCTTCAGTAGTTTAGTTTCGTGAATAAATCTTTGTGTAAAACGTAAGTACCCTGTTTTACTTGCTCTCATTCTGTGCACCCACATAACTTTGTACATCACAAAATTAGGCCACCAACTAGGTGCCTACATAAAGGTGGTAACAACACGACTAAATACTGTTCAGTGTTTGAAATAAACTCTGATTCCTGGACGAATGATTTCGAATCGATGACCACTCTCAGCTAAAAATCCTGATTTTTAAAATGAAGTGAAGATAACTCCACCTCGTTGTAAAGTGGTTGACGCTTTGCCTACCATTCCTGTGGCTCTGGATATGATTACTGTCTGGGTGGATGAAATAAATATATTACGAGTTTAAAGATTTTTTTGAACCGTGATATTAATTTTTTTTACTAGACTGGCGCCTGCAGCGTGAAAGTATACGTTCAAGTAACGTATGATCAAACTTTGATGTATTTTTTACAATCTAATGCAGTGCCCTTTGTACCACTTGGAGAAGGGGGGATGATGATGATAAAATTCTAAAATATAATATCACCCTAATTCTTTGCAATATTATTTCGGCACCATAATACAAATATATTGTTTTTTTACATTAAAAGTGGAAGAGATTCATTCTAATGGAAATAATCGAATGCATTCGATTACTGCGTTCATTCAAATGAAATCTTAATGCAGTTATTCATTTGAGTGAATAAGCAATTGAATAAATGAATTTTAAAATATCTGTTGAGTTCTTGGCTACGGACTTTTCAGGATAACGGACCTTAGGATATAATTTTTATTCATCCCGTTTAAATCCACAGTAATAACCGTAACGTCCCTCTCTATTATATATATGGAATACCGGAAATGCGTGTTTTTTTAAAAGAAAATTGTTTTATTTTTTTTACAATATACATAAGAGGTAAAACATAGTATTAAAAAAATTAAGGATAAATACCTAGCAATGATATACATATTAACAGTAAAAATAGTCAACATATAATCTCACAAAGGCATGGCTTGTTTGTGGGTATACCATAAATGTTTATGAATGTTTGCTCCTATAATAAATAGACAGGTATAATATATTTGAATAACATAAGAAAGAGAAAAGAAAATATTCTGTAAAAGATTATACAGTACTTTTTTTATTTTATAGTAATTAAAAAAGAAATTAATAATATTTTTAAAAAACATGAAAATATTCCTTATTTTTAAAGGGCAACAAAATATTCCATAGAAAAAAGTGTTAATATCTTTAGTTTGAATCCAGGATGGTGCTTTTTTTTAAATGAAATGTTATCAGTAAAAAAATTGTGAAAAATTTATAGGCCCATAAAATATGCACGTCTCTATGTTTGCCTCGTTTTACAATGTGATTCATTTGATAATTTTTGTCTCTTATTTAAAACAATTTCCCCTTAAAAAAAATAAGTTTTAAAAGTTAGAAAAAATACCGCTCGTATCGTTTTCAAAGCAATGTTGTTAAATGGAAGTGCATTTTTTGTAAACGAAAATGATTTCTTTGCCTAAAACCGAGTAAGCACTTATTTGTTAATATTGCATCTAAAATATGTATTCTGAATAGAACTCATGTCTGATGGATAATACGTAGATAAGTATAATATCAACCTATCATGATTGCTTTTTATGTTCCTAACCTAAAATATCGTTTCTATTTCCAAACTCTTTGATCTGACAGTTTAATCCCGGGCTTTCCAGAAAATTAATGTCTCGCAACAATACAACAACGGTTTACTTTTGAATACAAAACCGACGGGTAGATAGAGATAAGGGAAAACGGAGGAAGAAGCCAAGAATACGAACCCGTATACATTACTCTTTAAGTACAATTGACAGCTGAGACAAGCAACTAGAACTCGGTTCAATTCAACTTACGGAACCTAAGGTTAAGCGGGTTAAGCCCCTCTATGGGGTTAACTCAATTTACATTATTCAAAATATAAGTGACTCAAATGACTTTTGGGCGATTCCATGAGAACTTGAACAAAAAAACTAAAAACAATTTAATTTACCGTCGCATTCATACACTGTTAAAATTATCTACCCCCTTACAAATCGTCATGATCGTAGAACAACGACGGATGAGCGGAAAATGCGACACTGACTTTAAAATAATAATTATGGATAACTTATAAAGCGCCATTTTTGTAATATAATACCTCAAGGGCGCTTTACAAAGTGAATATATGAAGATATAAAATTAATTTTACCTTTTTAATTTAAGAAAAATAATGTACTTTTTCATATTACTTATCCAACACATGCTAAGAATTTATTCAAATGATTTAGATAACAAGTGGGTTTTAAGTTTCTTCCGAAACATCACTTCACTCTCACAGTTTCGGATTTCTGCTGAGAGAGCATTCCATGCCATAGGGCCTGCGACCGCAAATGCGCGTTCACTAAATTTAGTGCGCTGTTTGCGTAGAGGTTTAATAACTTTTCCTCTCGCCGTAGACGTAGCTGATCTAAGCGTGAGACGCCTGTCAGCTAGTCCATCTGGAATGCAGAGTTCCCTTAGATATTCTGGAGCTGAGTTGTGCAGTGACTTATACATAAGCCGACAGAGTTTGTATTCCACCCTCTGTGGAAAACGTAGCCAGTGCAATTCGCGAAATAGTGGAGTGATATGACTGAATTTAGAGATTCCAAAAATAAGTCTGGCTGCGGCATTTAATACAGCCTGCAGGCGAGTCATTTTATTTATTGGTAGACTTGCGTAGATACCATTACAATAATCAACTCTAGACACTACAAACGCATTTATTAATTGACGGGTGGCATCAACTGGCAAATTTTTGCGTATGCATTTAATCTGTCTCAGCTGGTTAAAGCATGAACTTATCGTTCTACTAATTTGAGCGTCAAGAGAAAGGTCAGAATTAAGGATGACTCCCAGTAGTTTAACGGTGGGTAAAGCGGTACTCCTTACTTTGGGTACTACCCAAAGTATCCTTAATCAAATTCTGTCGTCTGGCTGAAGCCATTCATAGTTGTTCCGTTTTAGATGGATTAAGTGTTAGTGTATTTTCAGCCATCCAGTTTCCTATTTTCTCAATGCATCCATTAATCAAATCAACAAGCACATTTCTCTCGCTCGGTTTACAATAAAAATAAATCTGCGTATCATCTGCATAGCAGTGAGACCACAATCCACATTCTTTGATAATATTCTCTATATCTTTGGTGTACAGGAGATAGAGGAGTAGTCCGAGTACTGATCTTTGGAGTACTCCAGTAGACACCTTAAAGTTTTATTTTAATAAGACTTTATTTTATATTTAATCTTGAAAAAGTTATAAAAATGCTTTATATCCTAGTTTTTAAAAATAAATTAAAAGTTTAAAGCATCAACTTTGTAGTCAAACATTTTATTGATAAGAATAAACATCTTTTCCTCCCCCCCAACCCATTCTCCAGCATACTATTTTTTTAGTGCATGTTCGGACACGGTGGCGTTTGCATTTCTTTTACCTCTGCCTGTAAATTATGTAATTTTTCTTGAATACTATGTGTACTACGGTGATAGTTAAGGTGAAAGCGCATTTCAGTATTTGCATATTGGTGCAGTGAGTGTCCTGATGAAGAGACGGATACGTCTCGAAACCGATAGACACAAAAAGTCGGTATTTGACTATATACTTATGTTTACTGACATTAGTTAATATTTAACTAACGCAAGAGTCAAATGATACACTTTTGTAATTATAAAGTTGTGTCAAAAATATATTTTAGCGGCTTTCATGTTAAGTTAAAGAAATAACAAACATTCATAAAAACAGTTAACAACACGATCATTGAAAACAAAAAATATTGATAAGTTCAACATATGAAAACAGAGATTGAAAACATTTTAGTGGAGGAAATATGGGAGTCTAGGCATTTACAGGGATCATGCTTTGCTATCGGCTGGTTTAAGTAGCCATACTACAGCCATAAACATCGTATTAACACTTGTGTGGCTGTGGTGTAACGCGTGTCTTCAAATAATACAAGAATTAATATATCTCTCTTATTTATTAAAATTATGAAGTGGTATTTTTAATAATCTTTTAATGAACATTTTTACACCGGGCAAACAGGTTATAAAAAATATGCAGGTTTTAGTATAAAAATATTTATCTTTTCTATGCGAAAAATAAATATACGAATGAAAGTGATGCCAATGCCACAATAAATTTGTTTTTTTTTTTTAAAAAAAGCAGGAGAATAAAACGTATAAAACGGAAGAAAGAGACGTTGTTCTCTCTATCCGGTGTTTGTGTGAAAGAGACAAAAACAAAATAAGAATTCATTCAATCAGTCGGTTATTAGCAGTCAGCAGGAGTGTACGATAATTAAATAACTGGCGTTTTAATGATTTGAAATTTATTTTGCTATAACAGACCTAAATAATATTATTATTTTTATAAATTACGAAAAAGGAATTATTTAACTGCATGTCTCTCTGTTTTTTTTATATGTTTGAACTTCAGAATATTGAAAAAAAAATTAGCACAGCCTTTTAAGAGTTAACTTTTATTTTGAACTAAAAAGTAATGATTGTGTTTTTTTAAAGGAGTAATCCGTTAAACCTCTATTTAGAGGCTTGTCAGCAAGTAAGATAGAGGGGATATGGAAGGAGGTAATGAAAAATAAACCAAAACACTCGACCAATTGAGAAAAAAAAAATTCTTGGATTTTTTTACTTGAAACTGGCAGGAATCGAACCCGCGACGCCAGTTTCATCGTTGGCCGTCTTACCAACTGCGCTACGGTGCCTGTAGTTTGGTATTTTTAGAAAACATTTTCTTTGTAAATATGACCGTTATTACCGTTTCTATGAAATAACCCTTTAATCTTTTCTCGACTTAAGCCCGGATTAAAACTTGTAATCAGTTAATAAAGTTTTTCAGTCTTTTTTTAAGTCGGGCTCAGAAAACGTCTCCCGCGAAATTGGATTAACTTCATGACAACGGATTTGAGTAAAAAGAATCCCTTCCGAATTTCAAATTGTAAAACATGAAAGAATTAATTTAAGTTTCGAACAATGGAATTATTTTGATGGTAAGTGAGTAGGAAAAGGAAATGGTTTTCCAATTAAGAGTCCATTAAAACGTTTTATAAATTGAAAACTCACCATATCTGGCCTGGAGTATGATGACAGTAAGTGCGAGCAGTGCCTCCCTGAGAGGTGCCATCTCCCTCGCACTCACACCACGTGACAGCGGAGCGCCAAATTCACCTCATGTTTACTTCCATTAAACTTTTTTATTTCACGAAATTAAACAGATTCCGCCGTTTTATATCCCTTTTAAACACATTTAAACTATAACCAATATTATCCCCAACGATATTTAAACAACACACGCTTTGTTCTGCTTTTGATCTGAAACAAAATAAAACATAAGTTGTAAACATACGATCAAAAATTAAAGGTATAGGTAAGTATTTTATAACAAAATAAATATTTACATAACTACTCCTACTTCTATAATCACGCCATTGCCCCAGACGAGTAGGTTAAGAGAATGGATCGCCACTCTCGTCAATCCTGACATACATTCCTGGCTTCTCTCACATTCATACATCTTATCATATATATGTGTCTACTTTTGACATGACCAGACTTTGAGAGATTTTGGTTTATCTGATCCTTCCACGTCTTTCTTTGTCATCTTTGCCCCACGTTACCATTCATTTTTATAAAATATCTGTTTTACCAATCAATTGAATAATATATACATATAGTTGGATAATTTATAAAGCGCCATTTTTGTGAAAATCGCCTCAAGGGCGCTGTACAATTAATAAATATCCCAGTACGTCTTGCAGCTACAGAACGCATGGACGGTCTAGTTCCTCGTTTTCAATTAAGATCAATCAAAAATTATAACAGATAGGAGCTAGATAACAGGACGTCTTGCAGCTACAGAGCGCATAGACAGTTAGAAATTTAGCCCCCATTTACACATTTAAAAAATTGACAAATAAATTTAGTGTATTAAAAAATAATAATAATATGAATAATAAAAAGGAGTAAGATTACAACACGCCTTGCAGCTACTAAGCGCATAGACGATTGGAATTCTAGACCCCGTTTACAAAATGTAGGTATTTTAAAGTTGATATATGAAAGCTAGATAACCAATCATCGTGCAGCTACAAAGCGCATGGACGAGAGGAATTCCAGCAAAGTTAAAACCATATCAATAAATTTATAAAAAATAAATTATAGTAGTAAATTGGTCAAGTGTTTATATGCCAAGAAGTAAGCAGTAAAAAACTAAATAAATCAAACACTGTTTCAACTCCATGGTTAACAAAGGGAGATAGATACCCGAAGAGAAGCTTTTGTAGACAGTAGGTAGATACCGTCGCCATGTGGCCCGCTGGCTGGTAGATAGTTTCTGGAAACGCACTTGTGTAGTACTATTATGCCTTTTGTTTCAATGACTTGGTGTCCATTTTGGTCCGTATTATTTCGTTTTCGAATTGTATAAGATAATTTCGTAGGTATACTGGAAAAAAAACTTATTTATTTATTTATTTATGACAAAATACAAGGTTTTTAAACTTTACATTTTATTACATATTTTATTAGTACGAAATATTCCCAATCAGCAAAAGTGCTGGTATGTGCACGGGCTGTAAGAACTGTTTTATTTGGGTGTTTTTTAAGTACGTACATGTTTTGTATATTTTTTAGATCATTAGAAAGTGAATTGTAAAAATTTATTGCTGCATACAAAAAATTGTTTCTTTTTCTGTTTTTCCTAGGTTGTTCGCAAGTAAAATTATTTGATGCTCTTGTATTTATTTTAGGTA
The DNA here is from genome assembly GCF_059751315.1 of Micrasema longulum. Taxonomy (NCBI): domain Eukaryota; kingdom Metazoa; phylum Arthropoda; class Insecta; order Trichoptera; family Brachycentridae; genus Micrasema; species Micrasema longulum. The sequence continues at coordinate 221,123 of NW_028278687.1, read as the reverse complement.
TGTTGTAGTTAAAATTAAATTAAATATTTGTCTTTATTTTATTCTTTTTCATCTTAAATATCATTTTTATTTTTTCTGTGTAGATCAATTCCTCTAGATTGAGCATTTTTGTTATTCTTTATAATTCTGTATTTCTAGTATATTTATTAAAATTAAATATTTCTTTAAGTGCTTTATTCAAATCCCTGTTATGAGAATTCAAGCATTTTTATTTCATTTTTTTTTTATATCTTATTTAATTAAAGTAAGGTTTTGAGTGCTCATTTTAGAACTTGTTTTTAATTTTAACGTTTCTTAATTTATATTAAGTCAATATTAAGTCATTTAAAGCTTTTTGCCTGAATAAAATACCCGGTATACGACTTAACCTTAAATTTATTTTTAAAACTACAGATATATGAAATTAAATATGACTTAATGGATTTTGCCAATTTGTAAAGCGTTAAAAAAACTTTACAAAACTGCATCATTAAGTCAAATCTGCATATTTTCGAGTTAACGTGTTTTGCCAGTATACCCACGATTTGTCGCAAATAAAGTACATTTTTTTCAAATAACATATGGAGTTCGAAAAAATAGCAGTTATTTCCTTACATTCTCTATGATAATTATGAATGTATGACTGAAATGTCTATTTTTGTATTTGTTTAAACACGTTTTATAGAATGCAATACAATATTTAAACATAATATGAGGGCGGTATTGCCTTAAAGCAGTATTTTCCATCATAACACATTGTTATATTTATATTTTTTTCATTTGAAATCTAAAGTCGTAAACGGTTATAATATAATTATTGATACTTACCACTAGATTTAAAAAGATTTTAAACTTTTAATTAACAATAAACGTAATGCATCATAAATAAAATTATATTAATACAATAACAGAATTCGGAGAACAAAAAATAAATGTTTATATGTACATATTTACCTTTATAAATTTAAAATAAAAATGAAAAAATATATTGTATTTACCCATCATTACTAACCCACGACGACAATGCCTGCATGCTGTCGCTGATTCCTCTATTGAATTTATTATTATTCAAGTTGAATATATCACTCGCATTGGCTCCAATAATGTTATTATACAATTTGCAAATTCGATGTTTGCATGATTTTTTTCTGCACTAGTATTAACGTTGGCACAGCAAAATAATTTGGTGTGACGGATACGTGTAAAAGGTACATGGAAATTAATTAAACTAACTAAATTAGGGCACTCAGTAATGCCATTTAAAAGCTTTAATAAAAATATTAAACTAGCAATCTGTCGTCTATTATATTAAATAGAATTACAGCCAATGGAATAATAAATTAATACGAGTAGTACACTTGCCAAACACAGAGCCTGGCTCTTTTATGGCAAGTTCAACCTGATTTGTTAATTATTTTTCTTTTGTGTATATTTTGGAGTTAAAGAAAGCTTTTTTTAAATATTTAAAGGTTACATTATTAATTTTTTAATAAAATTTAGATTTAATTTAATAAAAAGTGAAATCGGGTTTTTAAATTAAGGTAAAAAATAAAAACTTATAGGTACTAAGTGTGAGGTGAGGAGAGCGTAAATGTGGAAAAAAAACCTGAAGAGGGAAGGGTAAACTTGAATAATGTCTTTTTTTAAAGTAAAAACTTTTTTCTAAAAATATTGCTTTTTATATAACTATTGTGTTTTTGTTAAGTAAAAAAATACATTTCTACTGTTGTTAATAAGACTTCTTAACGTTGTAGACAGTCAAAGTAACTTATATTAATATAATCATTTTATGTGTATAAATTAAGATAAACATACGTTTTTTTTTTTAAATAGTAATATTTTGATTTAGTTATAACTGTACTTAGTTATAAGGCTTAAACAAAATTTTAAACTTTTATTTCTTTTTCGACAAACTACAACGTTTAAAATCAAATGAGAATCTTATTAGTGTTAGTCTTGTGTAGTTCCACTTATAATAATATTGATCCTTGTCATTTACACTTTCAGTATTCTAGATAGAATGGAATCCTTTCATGTTCCATAATGTTTGTTCTGTCAAACAAACACTTCAGCATTACACCTAACCCTGGGGCATTTTTACCATTCCTCCCTGACAAAAAATGAATTCCATTAACCCCTATTTACTCAGGCATATTTTGACGCCTTTAAGTGCCCCTTTACCCTACCTCGCATACGGTGAGCTTTCACACCTCGACTGTATACAGATCATATCAACATGTGACTTAGAAAGTGCATTGTCAAACGCATTGATGGATCGGTAAATATGATTTGATAAAAATCTTTGAGAATTCACGTACTCTGTATGCCGCATGCAACGTAAAATGCTTTTTATTATTTTTTATCACAAAGTCATTCTGCTCAATCTTTTTACTTAAACCAAACTGCCGAACGAAACCAAAAATTTAATACTGTGGCAGTTATGTCTAATTAAAATTTGTCCTAAGTTGTTGGAACGAAGAACTTTATTCTTTTTTTTTTGACGCCTTTGCCCGTCATGCATAATGCTTCAGGTTTATTCCACGGTCGGGTCATATTAAATATCCATTCCAAATATCTGTAAAAAGTATCAAAAGTATGTATTTTGCAATACGAAAATCGATTTTATAGTACGGAATTGTGGGATGCGGAGGATGCCATAAATCAAATTTACATGCTTCGTTAATTTCACAACAAACATAATTAATTACAAAATTTTAATACCTAGAACGTATTTATCTATTTAAAGAATTTTGTGCAAATACAGTAGAAGAAATATTTCAACAAGAATCTATTAAACAAGTTATAAAGAGAAAAAATGTCATAGGTAACCAAATTTTAGAAGTTGATTGATTTTTGTAATTAAGTATAATCGTATGAATACTTTTGTAAATGTTTTTATATAAATATTAATGTAAAATAAATGTTTTACTTTTACGATTACATAGTAAAAAGTTGTTTTTACAGTAAAATATTTCAAAGTCTCTGGACTGCCAACTGAAACGTAGGATTGATCACATTTCTTTGATGTCCTAGCTTATTGCCATCAAAAGTATGAAACAATATCATTCTCTTCAAACACATTTATTATTACAATCATATTCTTATTTTTCAATACTCTTATATGTATTTCTTTTTATCTAAAAACAATATTATCCTAAAACCAGAACTATTTTTTAACCGCGGACACCTGTTGTATATAATTGGATTAGTTTTCTGATTACTCGCTTGTACTTTATTACGAAGTATATTGGTACTTTCATATTAACTTTCATCCAACAATTGGGCATAGTATTCCTACAGAAAAGATTAGGTACAGTATTTTACTGTGGGTAGCATTTTAGAGGGTAGGGTTTGTATTAAAAAGGTCCGGTAGTCCCCGAATCGACATTGGCCATTGTAACCTATCGAGAAATGTGTCTGAATTCTGAATAGCGGTTTCTATTTGACTGGGTTTAGGGCTGACTACCTACCACTTGTAGGTTAACGTTCACATAATATAGGTAAAAGTGTGCATACACATACAATATACATACATATATTATAATATGTATTTTTGAACGGGGGAAATTTCCGAACCTCGCCATTCTGCTTCCTTTTAATGCCTAATTTATAGTATTTAGAAGATCCACAAATGAAATTATCACCATCATCACCGTTCCTTTTCTGCACCTAATAGTGCATAGGGCACTGCATTGGTACACCAATCGCAGCGTATCTTGATCATTTTGTTTCATGAAGGTAAGATGACCAGTCTTAAGCTTCAGGTACCAGTCCAGGGGCTATGGAATATTCTGGTGTAAAAACACCCTTATAAATAAATATTTCATCTCAACCATGTCGGGAATCGAGCCCGAGACCTCTTGCATTCCAGGCTTACGTGAACGCTTAAATAAAATTTAAATCAATAGTATTAATACAATACAGTACTATTTTTTTTTCTTTATTTATTAATAATAAATAAAAATACAATATTACAACTAAATTTCGGAAGGTGTTGACCTCGCTCTTTCATGACATTGGTCGTAGGAGAAAAGTTGATGCATGCCACGGATTGGAGAATTTTACTGGATGTCAAAAATAAAATATAAACAAAGGAATATTTAAAAAAAATATATTTATAGATGACAACCATGAAGTTTCGCATAAATAAATTGTCTATGTTTATATATTGTATGTATGTGTATGCGCATGGGTGTATGTACGTGTGTGTGTATGTACATGTGTATATATGTGTATATATATATATGTGTGTGTATATATGTGTATATATATATATATATGTGTGTGTATATATGTGTATGTCTGTATGTATATGATTCAAAATGTGTATCCAAATAAGTTTATATTTTGTTTGTCTGTGCTCTATGTCCATTTGTTAACAATTATAATATATTAAAATGTAATTGCCTAGCTTGGAACGGGGTATGTACCCTTGTTAGCTGGACAAATTGAACGTGGAATTTTATTTTGATAAAGAGTGTGAATAAATAAATAAATAAAATACAATTTTTTACATTTATCAAACACAAACATTTACATTAACGTTTCCCATTACGTAAAAGAAATCAACAATATCTTGTGTGCGGTGACGGTGACGGTGACGGTAACGATTGTGATGACGATGGTGATGACGATGGTGATAATGGTGATAATGGTGATGATAATGATTATGAAGATTAAAAGGTCTGAGATTCTAAAAATATGCACTTATTTTTTTTCCTCCCCAAACTGAGATATGTATGTATTTATCATTCATCTGTGTAATGGACCCACGTTTACACCATTAAAAGCGCGTTCCATTAAAAATAATAGACTCGTTTTGCTGTTTTTACACGCTCATAAGTGAATCTTTCCTCCTCACACATGTGTTACACACTACACACGTGAGATAACTCGAGCAGACCCGAATCCCAGCCATCGAACATGTGCGCCGAAATAAACGTGTGTAAACATTCCTCTATCATATCGATACGTTTTTCTGCCAACGGATAACGAATAACGAGACAGTGTTGGGGCATATTTATAATATCCTATTTAAGGCGATGACAAACATGAAGCAAAAGGAAATAAAACCGTTATTCAACCCTTTCAGACCTGGTGTTCATTAAAAAATTCGCTTTTTTTAATATTTTACTCCCGTACCTAAGAAACTTAAAAAATCCTGGGTTTTTTTTATCTCATTTTTCAAAAATAAAAACTTTGTTATTAGTCTAACACGGTAAACGAACTCAATTCCGCTTAACATTATTTTACCTCATTGATCATGTCGGCCTCGTGGTGTGGTGGTCAGCGCGTTTGCCCACCATGCAAGGTAGAGGTCTCGAGTTCAATTCCCGACATGTTTGACAGGAAATATTTATTTAAAAAGTGTTTTTACTCTAGATTATATCATAGTCTCTGGACTGACACTTGAAGCGTAAAACTGATCATCTTACTTACATGTATTATTATTATTACTATCGTGGATATGTTAATATATAATATAATACCTCAAGGGCGCTTTACAAAGTGATTATACAAAAATTTTTACTTTTTTGATTTGTATTTTAAGAAAAACAATGTACTTTGTCATGTTCCTTTTAATCAAAATGATCAAGATACTCTGGGATTGGTGTACCAATGCAGTGCCCAATGAACCATAGATGCGGAAAGGGAATGATGATGATGATCATGTTTCGTTATCTGTCTTCTAGTACCCATATACATATATGCTAATAATAATAATACTTGACTGATTTATAAAGCGCCATTTTTGTAAACAATCACCTCAAGGGCGCTTAACAATTGTATACTTATATTTACATTATAAGTAAACTAAAGTCATATATTTTATTTCCTGATTCAAAATTGAGAATTAAAAATATGATTTTAGTTGGGATCTGAACTGATTGGGACAGTCGATGATTCGTTAGTTTAAAGGCAATTGGTTTCAAGCAGAGGGGCCGCAGCGGAAAAAGCACAATCTCCGAATGTAGTGTTTGGTGAGCACCGGATTTCGACAAGTTTTGCTCTGCCTGAATCAAATGCTGACCTAAGGTACATTTTTTTTCGGCATGTATTTTCCCTAATACAAAGGTCCGATAAGTATTGTGGAGCTATTTCATTAAGGGATTTGAATACTGTCCAGCAAAGCTTGTATTTTATTATCTCTAGGCTTTTTAACCAGTCCAAATCTCGAAGATGTTGTGAGGTGTGAGAATATTTTTTCACTCTCGTAATAAGCCTTGCTGCTGCATTGAAAACAGATTGAAGTTTATGAGTTTGGTATTTTCGAAGTATTTTTGGTATTTTTGAAGTATTGTAGTTAATCTAGACGCAAAACGACATTAGCATTCACAAGAGCTTTACAAAGTTGCGTCAAAAGGAATATTTCTCTATACGCTAACAACGTAGATAAGTGGAATAACCACCCACCTACCCTGCTTAAGGATCCACCACAGATGTAATTAGTTTTCTTTTTGTATTGATTCTATGATTACTCGGAGAACAATATTCTAGGTATATTATATTAGTTTTATATCACCCGTCGATGGAAGAAACGCTTTAGTATATTTGGGTCTTCTTCTAAGATAAAAGTGTTGTACTAATAGCAAAGTTTTAATATTTAAAATAAATTTTAATGAAGTGAATTTCAATTAAATTAATAACAAATGCAACGTATTTAGATATTTTTTTTAATACAAAGCTAAGGCGATTAGTTTTACGCTTTAGGTGCCAGTCCAGGAACAAAAAAATATTGCAGTTTTAACAACCTTAAACGAGTATTTTAGGTCCATCTTGCTAGAAACACAGGACTTCAATAATGGTAGACGAACGCGCTAACCACTACACAACGAGGAGGACGTATCTCCGCTCGATTTTCTTTTTCATTATTTTTACCTAAGATAAGCCATTGCGTCGAAAACACTCGTAACTAACTAACTACTAACTAACTAACCATCACGCCATTTCCCCAGAGGGGTAGGCAGAGAGGATAGAACGCCACACCACTCTGTCCTGGCACACTTCCTTTGCTTCCTTCACATTCATACATCTTTTCATGCACGTACGTCGATTATTCCGACTTTTCACATGACCACTTTCAAGAATTTGTTGTACTTGATCATGCCATGTCTTTCTCGGCCTTCCTCGACTTCTACAACCAGACACATTCGCATCATAAATCTTTTTAGCCGTTCTTTCATCATTCATTCGCTCCACATGACCGAACCATCGCAAAAGACCTTTCTTGATTTTGTCGATAATGCTTAACTCAGCCTTGCATTCTGCTCTAATTTCGACATTAGGTCACCTATCATACATTGTTTTTCCGCACATTCGCCTGAGGGATTGCATTTCAACAGCATTCAGTCCGTAAAGGTTATATTTCACATACATTACTTTCACCATATTTCTTTCTCTTAAATGTACTCTACCTCTGTTGTTATATGAACATAGCTTAAGGTGGCTTTTTTTCAAAATTTGCACCGCATAAATAAACCGATTATTTAAATATGCCAATAAACAAAATAACTCGCCTACAGTCTTTATTAAATGCTGCAGCGAGATTTATTTTCGGAATCTCTATATTCAGTTATATCACTCCACTACTTCGAGAATTACACTGGCTACGTTTTTCACAGAGGATGGAATACAAATTCTGTTAGCTTATGTATAAATCACTGCACAACTATGCTCCGCAATATATCTAGGGAACTATACATTCCAGATGAACTATGTAGCTGACAGGCGTCTTACGCTTAGATCAGCTACGTCCACGGCGAGAGAAAAAGTTATTATATCTCTACGCAAACAGCGCCTTAAATTCAGTGAACGCGCATTTGCGGTCGCAGGCCCTACGGCATGGAATGCTCTCCCAACAGAGGTGCAAAGCTGTGAGAGTGAAGTGATGTTTTGGAAAAAACTTAAAACCCCCTTGTTCTCTAAATCATTTGAATAAATCCGTAGCATGTAGTAAAAAATAAATTGTTTTGATTAAATAATAAATTCAAAAGCTTCAATTGAATTTATTTTTCTATAAAATCACTTTGCAAAGCGCCCTATTACGAAAATGGCGCCATATAAGTTATCCATAATAATCATGATTTTTATGATTCATTTTTAGTTTTAATAATATTTCGTTCAATTGAATTAAAACGGAAGGTATAATATCAAAATAAGTAATTTATTGTAAAGCAACTTATTTCCAAAACGAATTTATCATTAAAATTCCTGGAATTTATCGCCTCGGGGAAGATTATCTTGTGAAACAACAATTTACAATTTGATAAGAAGAACAAATAGCGACTTATGAATAAGTTCTTCTGCCTAAACTGCCCTAAGGGATGAAAACTTGTATCTGTTAAACGTTATGTTCGTTCAGTGGAACAATGATTTTTTACCTGGACTACTACTACCATGACGCCATTTCCCCGTAGGGGTAGGCAGAGAGAATGGACCGCCACACACGTCTATCCTGGCATACAATCCTAGCCTCTTCCACATTCATACATCTTGTCATACATGCCCTTCGGTTCTGTCTGCTTTTGACATGACCAGACTTAAGATTTTGGTTTATCTGATCATGTCACGTCTTCCTTGGTCGTCCTCGTCTAACGTTGCCGTGGACTGCTATTCTAAACGCTATCGTGGCCGAGGAAAACTGTTTTATAGCGCTTATTAAAGCGTTTTCTACAGCTACGAGAGTATTCACAATAGCAGCCCTGAACATAAATCTGCGCTTCTTCTTAAACGTATTTTAGGAAAATATCTATAAAATAAAATAAAAATACAGACCTCGTGTCCTCTACATTCATATATCTTTTCATGCACGCACGCCGATAATTCTTACTCTTGACATGTCCATCTTCAAGTATTTGATGGACTTGATCGTGCCATGTCTTTCTCAGTCGTCCTCGTTTTCTGCATCCATCAACATTCGCATACTAGATCTTTTTAGCCATTTTTTCGCTGTCCGTCCGCTCTAAATATCCAAACCATCGCAGCACCCCTTTCTTGATTCTGTGGATAATGCTTGTCTCAGTCTAACACAGTTCACGGGTCTCGAGATTTGTGCACATATCATACATCGTTTTACCACACATTCGTTTGAGAGATTTAATTTAAACAGCATTTAACCAAACTATGTTTTATTCGAGCTTTACGATTTAATGCCTTTATGACTCATATTCACTTACACTAATTTGATTGCGGCAATTCTCAAAATGTGTCATAATTTTACTATTTTCTCAGCGACAATTTTGATTTTCCTTAATCAATGTAGTAGCATATTTAGAGACAAATCTAAATTCACATGACACATCCGTATCATGTGACAACAAAATAAATTGTTTTCATTAAATTACAAATTTAAAAGCTTCAATGAAATTAATTTAACAATAGAATCACTATGTAAAGCACCCTTGAGGTATTTTATTACGAAAATGGCGCTATATAAGTTATCCGTAATAATAATAATAACAATAATTGGTGATGCTTTAAAGGGTGAACAGAAAACTAAGTTTTAAGACATGGTTGTATGACGTTTTTAGGCTCTCCTATAAATTATATACTTTTCTTGTGACTCAATTGAATCATTTTTTTATAGATTTATATATTTTGTTTATCATTTTGCTTTCTTTTTTATCTTCGCTTATCCCTGTACTATCTTTCAATAATTCAAATAAATCCGGTTTGGCTACAATTTTTTTTGAGGTAATAACCACAAATCTGTGATTTAATGCAATTGTATTATTGGAAATTGTAAACGTGTATTCTGATTTAACTTCTAATCAAATACTACAAAGTCAATGAATTATCAAAATTAAATTTAAATCAAGGTGTAAAAACGTTACAATAACGACACTGCAGACGGATAATTGGCTGTTGTTCAAACACCTTTTTAATCCTAAATCAACAAATCAGTTTCAAATGACAAATTCAGACATATAAATTTGCCAATATTTTCCTAAACACCCGAAATTTCACGTCAAATTACAACATATTGGTCACATCCTGTTCCCTAAAAACTATCCCGCTAAGTTTGGAGCAGCAAAATGACCCTGAAATTTCATAAATCACTTTTGGGGCAGATGTTTCGGCTTTCTTGCCATGCGACCCCGTGTTTTCGTACCCCTAAGTAAACAATCATAATATCTGAGACAGTTTGCTAAATACACACGCTCCCTTAAAATTTTATTGCCTCCTTAAATTCCTGAAGACATGCGGTCGCCCTTTGGAAAGGTTGAGAGTTGAGAGAGTTCTAATCTCGCATGACCTATGCGTTGTTTGGTGTTTGCCGATAAAAGTGTGTTCTGTTAACTAAAATCTAAAAAAAATGCACTTAGTTTCTGAGTAAATAAGCAGATATCGCACTCCTAAAATAACACTAAAAATAGATCACTGTTTACTAATGTTGTTGTGCAAATGGTATTATACCCTGTGTTAAAATTTAATACAGGACTTCCCTTTTTTATTTCGCGTCTGCTTAACACTATAACTGTATTTACTATTTACCTTATGTTCGGAGCAAGACTAATAAACGTTTGATGGGTTGATTAGTTTTTTTTGATGAATTGCATAAGAACTATAAAAAATATGTGGTTTTTCAATATTTTTTTTTGTGTATTAGGGTAAATCACTGTTTGCCATCTAGAGTTTTTACATTCGGTCAAAAAATGAACTTATTTGCTAAAGTATTTTTTTATCAATAAACAAAACATTAAGTACTTAGAAATGTTCAAGTTTAAAAGATAATTTCTCGACATAAGGTCTGAGCAACCGATGAAACATCCTTAAGTTGTTATATTATCTTCTATAAATTCAAATAAGTACATAGTTTATCTTTCACGATGATAATTCCGACTTTTATTCATTAAATAAATAAAATTAGTAAAAAAAGAATGTAATAAATCTTATGGCATTACAAATTTTATCGTATTTTGTGAGTTCGGACGATACATATGATATGGGCCAAAAGTTTCATATGACTTTATATATTGTGTCAGTCAATACTACTTATTCAGTATGTTTGAATAGTAAATATTATGATAATACATGTTTGGATTTTACTTATACCTTTTACGAAACAATGTTTTAAATCTACATGCATATTTACAAACGATAAGAACATTGTTTATCAATCACAATCGTGAACGGTTCTTATCTAAATTACTAATTTTGAACAGAACTTTACCTAATACACACCATAATCATTAAATTTGAAGATAAACGTTCCAACCCTTCTTGTTATCAAAGCTACATATGTAATAACATAAAAAATTATCTTAGCAAACAAGGAATTGTATTAACAAATTACAACAGGGATGGAGAACATTTTAGAAAGGGGAATATGGAAGTCTAGGCATTTACGGGGCTTGCGATCTGTCATTGGCTGGCTTAAGTAGCCACTTTACACACTGTGTAACAATCACCATTCTGCCTTTGTTTGAACATCCATATTTCTTAAATTTTTCCACCTATTGATTTTAGTGGAGTTAAAGAGCTGAAACCTTTATTGTTCTGAAGAGATTCATCTGATCGAATTATTTCACATACTAGGCCTAAAAATAATTGTGAATATTACACAGTGTGTAAAGTGGCCACTTAAACCATCCAATGACAGATCATAAGCCCTATAAATGACTACACTTCCATATTCCCTTCTTCAAAATGTCCTCTTTCCCTGTTGTAACTTGTCATCTTAATGACTCCCTAGTGGGTGAAATCCAGTCTTTTGTCTACTAACATTTGGACAAACTCAAAATATTGTACCGAATTAAATGTTTGAAGTCTCTGGTCTGGGCAATTTTGACTTAAGATGTGCAGGTATTGAAAAAAAATCACTGTAATACTTTAAATTATAATGTTATGCGTCTGCTATTTACCATACTGATGTGCATTATATTTGTTTTATATATACATATTATATTTCTGATCCTATATGCTGTTTTTGGTGAAATACTACTGTGTTGCGCTCTGGCGCTCTGTAGCGGCCTGACGTGTTTTTACTCGCTCCTCAAAAAACAATATTTTTTCTAAAGAAATCTGACTTTCTAAAATTCGTATTCTGTATCAAATAATTTATTAGCATTATTACCTCAGTTTAAGTGAATAAAATAGTTTATTTTGTTTGTACATCCGCGTATTTTGACTAAATTATAAAGTAATTTTCTATCGCTAGTGTTAGTTCAGTTGAGTTTTGTGCGTACTAAACCATCGGACTCGTGAGCCACTGGAACCTAAGACAAGCACGTGGACGGGGATAGCGGACAGAGAACTGCCACATGTTCATCACTCCGCAACTCCGTACCCTTGAGGGAAGTTACAAATACCCTTACTTGATTTATGATATGTCGACAAAATTGTTAACAATTTGTCGATTCTCTAAAGTTAAGACATGTGCAAAGGAGTCTCTTCATTACCTTACATTACCTACACAACAGACTCATTGCTTCAGTTTAAAAATGTAAAAGAACGCTTAGATCAGCATGTTATCGATATAGTATATAAATATAATTTAATTTCTTCAGGACAAGTTTCAAATCTATTTAAGAAATATAGAGGATGTCGTGGGGGAAGAAAAATAAAAAATAAAAATAAAACAAACACAGTTGATAACACAAATAACACTTTTATTAATCAGATCTCTAAGTCACAAGTCACATATTTAAATAAAGATAAAAATCAACCAAAAACAATTAAACACGTAAAAATAAATAGAAACGCAAACACACCTTGTCCTCTTTCACTTGGTACATGGAATGTACGTTCAATCAGAAATAAAATTGATGATATCCCCAACATAATTAACGATAATAATCTAGACGTTCTTGCATTAACGGAAACTTGGCTTGAAGACCATAATTCTGTTACCATTAATCTACTTCGTAGTAAGGGTTTTAATGTTATTGAAGAGGCACGGAAACCATCCATTGAAACCGTTCATAAGAAAAATAACATAACATGGACGAACCACGGTGGAATTATTGTACTAACAAAAAATCAGCTTAAATTAACAAAAATTAAAATACCACTCTACACAACTTTTGAATGCATTGGCTGTAGGGTTAGCGCAGGCAGCAACCATTTTACCTTAATCACAATTTATAGACCAGGTTCTAAAGCACCACCTCGGAAATTTTATTCGGAAATAAAATCTTTACTTGAATGGGCCATCACTCGTACAGAAGTAACATACGTAACTGGAGATCTGAACATTCGTTTCGACCGCAAGACGGATTCAGAATCGGTTCGTTTTAATGCACTTTTAAGTGATTTCGATTGTTCACAAGAAGTAAATACCCCTACACATGATGCGGGAGGTACACTTGATGTTATAATACGACGGAATTGTGATAAAAAAATCACAGTTTTTGTAACAGACATCGGACTTTCAGACCACAGATTAGTGCACTGTAAAATTAATATCCAAAAACCAACACCAACTTACAAAACACTCGCATCAAGGCCATGGAGAAAATTAAATTTAGAACATTTTAAATCCGAACTTCAGACATCGTTGATTGGTCCGGACATTGACCGTCGCTCAAACGACGTCGATCAATTGGTTGGGTTGTACAATGAGGTACTATCTAACCTGATAGACAAACATGCACCATTTACTACGAAAACTATTCGAAAAAGGAAATCTGATGCATGGTTTGACGAAAATTGTCGACTCAAAAAGAAAGAGCTAAGACGTCTAGAACGCAAATACAGAAACACACTGTTAACTTCGGACCGATCAATATGGTTAGATATGCAAGCCTCTTATAGGACATTTATAAAAGAAATAAAATCTAGTTTCTGGTGTACAAAAATCACTGAACAGAAAAAGTCTCCAAAACAACTCTGGCGAAGCCTTCAATCTGTTCGTGGTGACTGTATAGCAGAGACATCTAACACAAGCGCTACTGCCACTGATTTTGCCGACTTTTTTACAAATAAAGTCGAAAAAATCAGACTGGCGTGTAGTTCAGCGAAAAAACCTGTAATTTTAGATAATGCCCTTCAAAAATTCAGTAAATTTGAACCAACGTCTATAAATGAGGTTAAAAAAATTGTTGCGGCATTACCCAACAAACAATGTATATTAGATCCGATGCCAACATGGCTTTTGAAAAAATGCATTAACGTATTAGCTCCATTTTTAACAGATTTATCTAATACATCCATGGAGCGCAGCATTGTTCCGAGAGCCATAAAAAAAGCAAATGTAACTCCACTTTTAAAAAATTCACAACTAGATGTGGAAGATCTTTCCAGTTTTCGCCCTATTTCAAATTTTCCCATCGTATCAAAAATACTAGAAAAAATGGTTTCTCACAGGCTCGTTAACTATATCGAGCGGAATTCTTTATTTTCGGTAAGGCAATCGGCATACCGACGTTTTCATTCCACGGAGACGGGAGTGATAAGAGTACTGTCTGACATTATAACGTCGGTGGACTCTGGTAATCTGGTGTTGATGGCTCTTCTGGACATGAGTGCTGCATTTGATACTGTAGACCATAATATTTTGCTTGAACGTCTGGAGAAAACTTATGGTATCCGTGATCAGGCACATATGTGGTTCAGTTCATATCTTAATAAAAGAGAATATGCAGTCGTGTTCCAGGGTAAAAGCTAAACCAACTTTCGGGTGTCTACAGGAGTGCCTCAAGGGTCAGTACTCGGACCACTTCTCTATCTCCTTTACACTAAAGATATAGAGAACATTATCAAAGAATGTGGATTGTGGTCGCACTGCTATGCAGATGATACGCAGATTTATTTTTATTGCAAACCAGGCGAGAGAAGTGTGCTTGTCAATTTAATTGATGGATGCATCAAGAAAATAGGAAACTGGATGGCTGAAAACAGACTAACATTAAACCCATCAAAAACTGAACAACTGTGGGTGGCTTCAGCCAGACGACAGAATTTGATCCAGGATACGGCTCTACCCAATGTAGGGAGTGCCGTTTTACCCACCGTTAAACTACTGGGAGTTTTACTCAATTCTGACCTATCTCTTGACGCTCAAATTAGTAGGACGATAAGTTCATGCTTCTACCAGCTGAGACAAATTAAATGCATACGCAAAAATTTGCCGGTTGATGCCGCCCGTCAATTAATAAATGCGTTTGTAGTGTCTAGAGTCGATTATTGTAATGGTATCTATGCAGGTCTACCAATGAACAAAATGACTCGCCTACAATCTGTATTGAATGCCGCAGCGAGACTTATTTTCGGAATCTCTAAGTTCAGTCATATCGCTCCACTACTTCGGGAACTACACTGGCTACGTTTTCCACAGAGGGTCGAATACAAACTCTGTTGGCTTATGTATAAGTCACTGCACAACTCGGCTCCGGAATATCTAAGGGAACTATGCATTCCAGATGAACTAGCTGACAGGCGTCTCACGCTTAGATCAGCTACGTCTACGGCGAGAGGAAAAGTTATTATACCTCTACGCAAACAGCGCACTAAATTTGGTGAGCGCGCATTTGCGGTCGCAGGCCCTATGGCATGGAATGCTCTCCCAGCAGAGGTGCGAGGCTGTGAAAGTGAAGTGATGTTTCGGAAAAAACTTAAAACCCACTTGTTCTCTAAATCATTTGAATAAATCCGTAGCACGTGACAACAAAATAAATTATTTTAATTAAATTACAAATTTAAAAGCTTCAATTAAATTAACTTAACAATAGAATCACCATGTAAAGCGCCCTTGAGGTATTTTATTACGAAAATGGCGCTATATAAGTTATCCACAATAAATAAATAAATAGACAAAAAAACAATGTAAAATTTTTAATTTAAAAGACACCATTTCTTAGACTCTTTCAAATCTTTGTTTTAAGGTTGGTAGTACGTAGTACTGTTACTGACATCTTTGTCAAATTTCATATCAGGATTCGCAATTTGTCCAATAGTTGCGCACGTGTTTTGTAAACAAAAAAGAAAATTTTGCAATTTTTACAATGTTTGATTTTTTTGAACAAATAAGTTGCATTAAATTTTGTTTGCGGAATGAAATTTCTACTGCAAAAACGTTGAGAATGTTGCAAAAGGCCTTCGGTGACTAGGTTCTGTTGCAAAAAATGTTTACTAGTAGTACAAACAATTCAAAGAAGGCAGAGAAGGCGTTAAAGGCAAAAATCGTCCTGGAAAATCATCAACATCAACTGATGAACAACACATCACGGAAATGAAAAATTTGTTAATCAGAAATCATCGATTGACAATAAGAGATTTTGTTAAAACTGTTAATATTTCATGTGAATCAGTCCAGACCATTTTGAAAGATGTTTTGCGCTTGAAAAGAGTAAAATCTCGTTTGATGCCAAAAAGACTAAATTTTTTGGAAAAAAATCGTCACGTTTAATTCTGTGAAACAATTTTTTCTGACCATAAAAATTAGGTGATATGTATGAAAACTAAAGATGAGACTTGGATCTATGTATATGACCTGGAAACAACCGACCAATCAAGCGAATGCCGCACAAAAGTTGAGTCAAGACCGCAAAGATCGCGCCAAAGTCGTTCTAAATCAAACCAGTTTTCTTCGATTATCGTGGTGTTGTGCATTATAAATTCCTTCCGTCTGGCCAAACTGTGAACAAAGAATATTATTTAAGCGTTATGCAAAGTTTACGTGAAGCTATTCGCAAAAAGAGGCTAGAATTATGGGCAGACAATTCATGTGTTTGCACCACGATAATGAACCACCTCACACTGCATTGGTGTTTCGAGACCATTTTGCCAAAAATTTAACTCACATTGTTCCACAACCATCGTAATCGCCTGATTTTGCACTGTGTGTTTTTTGACTATACCGTAAGCTTAAGAGAATGCTCCGAAGATATCGTTTTGACACGATTGAAGAGATAAAAACTGAATCACTGCGCGCTTAAAAGGCCGTTCCAAAAATCTACTTAAACAATCGTTTCGAGGATTGGAAAGAACGTTGGCACAAGTATATTATATCAGAGGAGGAGTACTTTGAAGGCGATGAAATAGATTTAGAAGAAAAAATTAAAATTTTGAAAGTTTTTAACAATTTCACCGAAAAAATTATCTCCCAACTCAACACAGGACTTTTAGGTCCTTGGAGTTGGAACATTTATTTAATAAAATGCGTTTTAAACTGTTTTTAAGTAAATAAATAAGTAAAATAAGTAAATAAATTAATTAGTTTGGCGTCGAAAATTGTACTTTCAAACAAGTTAAATTATAACGAAAATGGCGCTTAATAATTTATCCATAATTATTATTATTATTATTATAAACCTTGCTCCCTCAACATACATACTTGTTCTAATGTATGCACTAAGATTCTTTCGACTTTAGACACGTCAGTCTTCGGGTATTTTTGGATTTTTTTCCTACCATGTATTTCTCGGTCTTGCCGTTTTCTGCACCCATCAACATTCGCATAAATTATTGATTCTTTTAGCCGTTCTTCAAATGAATCTCATCCAGATCAATAAATGTTACATGAAGAAATGTGGTTGTTCAAACTGACAAAATGATGAACATTAAACATTACAGAATTTTATTGTGTAAAGTGGACACTTAAACCAGTCCATGACATATCATAAGCCCTGTAAAGACATAAACCTCCATATTCCCTTCTCATAAATGTTCTTGTTCTATTGTAAAATCTTCACATAGTATTCATTCAAAAAACCTCAGTTTTTTATATAATATATATATGTACAATGAAATAAACGCCCCTTACATAAATCTTCAAAAAATACGAGCTCACGATGTTTTTTTTTTCAATTGCTTTTTTTACTAAAAAAAGTGTATTCATATTAAGCGCAGTGTCATGTTTAATGTCCAATATTTTATCTTTGATATTTTTAACCTACGTATCCTTAAAAAAAACAGAATTGATTGCACAAAGGATGCAGTACCTACCCTAACATGGATTCATTGTTAACAAATGTATCTACGCGTGTTTTGTGTAGGGTGACATAAAAAAATGTCCCTAATATTCTAGTCTCCAGGGGTAGTCATTGCCGAGTGAGGGTTCGATTAAGTATGCGACCATTGTGTTATGAATAAAAGTGCCACGGTAATTTATCTTTTACCGACAGCCGCGTAAAATTATAGAAAAAATTTCAAATTAATTGATGTTTGAAGGGGGGATTCTTACGATCATAAAGTATAAGACTCGTATACGCGCCGGTTTTATCATTTAAATAAAAGAAAATCAGAAATTCGTAGATTCAAACAATGTTTTTTTGTGCAAAATCACATTAAAGGCAACCATGTTAGATTAAAAACTCAATTACAATATTATGTTGGACAAGTAATCGATTTAATTTGTTTTTACCAAGAATACATTTACTAAAAATGTTTACTTAAATTTTAAGTTAAGTTAAAATCGGAGTCATTAGCCTTTCACAGTGAAGTCTTATGGAAGAAAACGAAGAATGAAATGGTAAAAACAAGAATTAGAGAAAGCTGAATGCTATCGAATTGCGATCTCTCAGTCGAATGCGTGGTAAAACTATATACGATAGGTGCGCAAATGTTGAGATCCGTAAATTACGCATGGCAGAGATAAGCACTCTCGACTAAATTAAGATACATACATCACGTGGACAATAAAATATTGTTTTGTCCTAGGACTCGACCATTGAAAATGAGCCAGAAAAAGTAATTTTTATAATTTAGTTCGTTCTTTAATAATTCCAATACATCTTGGTGTAAAATAAATAGTATTTTTCGTGAACTTGCTCTTAATAAACGCCTTGAATGAATGCTTTCTTAATCCATTAATTATATTTGTCTCAGATTTCATCATTCGTAACTTTGTCATACATTAGTTTCCCAAACATTTCAACAATGTTTGAGTATGTCCAAATGCTTGCAGACTGGCTGGATTTCCTCCCTAGGGAGTTATTCGTATTTAAATTTATTTCAACAGAGAAGGAAAACCTTTTGAGAAGGGAATATGTAAGTCTAGGCATTTACAGGGCTTATGATCTGTCATTGTCTGGTTTAAGTGGCCACTTTACACACTGTGTAACATTCACCATTCTGCCCATGTTTGAAAATCCACACTTCCTCAACCCTTCCATCTGTTGACTTTTGTGAAGTAAAAGAGCTGAAACCCTTATCACGTGGGTGAGATTCATCCGGCTGAACCAAATCACACTAAAACAATTTTCTCATTTTTATACTTCTTCTTTTACGAGGTAGTTAATTCAACCAAATATGTTTTCCCTCTCTGTTGAAATAAATTTAAATCCCAAACATTTGGTTAAGACATTCGACCGCGTTTACTCAGCCTTCATTTTTTCTCTGCCAGTCACATTTTTCACTTCTATGCATAAGTGTTCGGACTAAGATTCCATTGTGCACTGCCAGTCTGCGATAGAGCTCCAATGTATAATATTGTACTGACAGTAATTATTCGTTTCGTATTTTGGCAGTAATATTATACGGATAATTACAAAAGAAAATACGTCGATTCTTCTAACTAAACATTTAACTACCCCCCGAAGATTTCGTCTCTATAGGATTTGTAAGTAAAATGTACGCCTCGGGGTTGAGCATTGATTACGACTGACTTTAGGTGCCGAACTAAAAATTGTGGGGATGTTTTACAATAGAGACATTGTAAATAACTGGGTGGCTTACAAAAAACGCTATTTACACTATTACCCCTGACAAAAGGATCACAGATATATTTTACGGAAAACTGTGACACCCCATACAAAGCTTGAATGGGAACAAAGTGTGCTGTACAAGGATTTATTTTTTTATCATTATTTGTAAGAGCTTATAACAATGATGAGTTAATGAAGAGAATAATGGTTATTTTGTTGGAATTAGTTTAGTGTATTTTGTAAAAATATAAGCGTACGTTTCACATCACTAGTTACGGGCACAATATTTTTTTGTATACGGCAAATAACTTCAATTTAATTTCAATTTCAAACGTGCAAGTAGTACGCTTTTCAAATTAATTGTCAGAGAAAATGCTGAGTTGGCAAAATAAAATTAAAATGAAATTAAAATTGTTTCCCCGTAATAGTAGGCAGATAAGATAGAACGCCATCTTTGAATACAGACCTCGCTTTCTGTACATCCATATGTCTTCTCATGCACGCGTCGATTATCTACAATTTTTGACATTAATAATTTAATTATGGATAACTTATATAGCGCCATTTTCGTAATAAAATACCTCAAGGGCGCTTTACATGGTGATTCTATTGTTAAGTTAATTTAATTGAAGCTTTTAAATTTGTAATTTAATTAAAATAATTTATTTTGTTGTCACGTGCTACGGATTTATTCAAATGATTTAGAGAACAAGTGGGTTTTAAGTTTTTTCCGAAACATCACTTCACTTTCACAGCCCCGCACCTCTGCTGGGAGAGCATTCCATGCCATAGGGCCTGCGACCGCAAATGCGCGTTCACCAAATTTAGTGCGCTGTTTGCGTAGAGGTATAATAACTTTTCCTCTCGCCGTAGACGTAGCTGATCTAAGCGTGAGACGCCTGTCAGCTAGTTCATCCTGAATGCATAGTTCCCTTAGATATTCCGGAGCCGAGTTGTGCAGTGACTTATACATAAGCCAACAGAGTTTGTATTCGACCCTCTGTGGAAAACGTAGCCAGTGTAGTTCCCGAAGTAGTGGAGGGATGTGACTGAACTTAGAGATTCCAAAAATAAGTCTCGCTGCGGCATTCAATACAGATTGTAGGCGAGTCATTTTGTTCATTGGTAGACCTGCATAGATACCATTACAATAATCGACTCTAGACACTACAAACGCAGACATGTCTGTAATCAAGTATTTGTTAGATTTGTTCATGTTATATCTTTCTCGATCTTTCTCTATTTCTTCATTTATCAACATTCACATCATAAAACTTTTAAGCCGTTCTTTTGGCGTCCATTTGCTCTACATGTTCAAACCAACGCAGAACTCCTTTCTAGATTATGTCAATAATGCTCATCTCAGCCTTACGTAATGTATGGATTCGACATTTGTGCACTTATCGCACATAGTTTTTCCACACATTCACCTAAGAGATCGCATTTCGACGACATTCGATATAAATATAAGTTGAACGAATTTCTTCTTGCTTTACTTATGCAGTAAATTAGTTTTTTTCTGGTTTTGGCATCACTTTTATTTGTATAATTATTCTTCGCATAGTAAGAATAAAAAAAAAAGTATTAAAATCCAGCATATTACTACCAATGTTACTTTCCAAATCCGATGTAAAAATGTACATTTGAAGATTACAAAAAATACAACTTCATAATTTAAATAAATAAGTGAGATACATTAAGTCTTGTTATCCTATGTAGACTCGTGTTACATCATAGCCCCATAAAACATATTTTTTACTTACTAAACAAACGTTAAAAAAACCGGATGTTTCGTGTCATTTTTATCTTTCAAATGTAAATTTAAATCGATGAGTGTAAGAATATTCCTTTGAAATCTTAATTACTGCATATTTTTATGTATACAAAAAAAAAATTATCGTAGAATTATCGAAATAAAAGTGTACTACATATGACTTTTGTCCTGCTAAGAATCAATGCATGATAACAAAGTAAATTGTTTTGTTTAAATTACAAATTCAAAACGGGCAAACTAAATTTATTTCTTTATATAAACACTCTGTAAAACGCTCTTGAGGTATTATATTACGAAAATGGTGCTTTATAAGTTATCACTAATGCTAATTATAACCTCGAAATGTATCCAGTATTTTTATTTATATAGGTTCCTAAAAATAAAAGACCCATGGTTTTTTTTTTAATTACGAAAGGCGTTCTAATGTTCAAGATGCTATCAAAGATTTCAAATCACTAGATCTTTATGGGTTCACTTGAATAATAATGTCTTACCAAGAGGATATATTTATGTAAACGATGAATATATTTTTAAAAATGCCATTGAGGTGTATCTTAATGAAAATTGCGAAGTTTTTTCAAAATAAGTCCATAATCCTGCACATGTGCAATGTGCATTGTGCGTGAATTCGGTAACTATTCATAAAATCACAATATTTTGCCAACTTATACAACGTTGTGCCAGCATATTGTTAAACAAAAAATGTTTTGTTATTCATTCAAAGAAACGCCGAAGTACCTACATCCTTCAGGAAGAATACGTATTCCTAACAATTCCTATGAAATGCGCTTACACAAATTTACAAAGAACATTATTGGAGACAAAGAAACAAAACCTACCGTCGTGAAAACAATGAATGCATAGTAATTCAAAGTCTTTAGTAGTTAAAATTGAAATAAACACGTTTAAGTTCTAGATCTGTAAATATTTTTGTTGTTAACGACTTAGAGGAGATGGTTCCGTAAAATTTTAAAGTAAGGTTATGATTTTCTTGCGCTCCCACATTATTTAAATTAAGTATTGTTAGTGTCATTTAAATTCTTCTTTATTTTGTGTGGGTAGACATTACAAGCTTCCGACTGCATAATACAGACAACTGTTATTGTAATGTTTTGATTATATTATTGTACATTTGAATTGTAGAGCTCTTTGTTGTTTTCACTACACACTTACGGATGATTTGTGGTTCTTATCTCATATAACTTATAGGTACTTAAAATATGTGATATAGTAGGTATTCCTACTTTTTGTTTTATTGCAACGAATAAACTTATGTTTGTAAGGTATTTTTGGAGGTTCCGTGAAGTCATAAATTTTAACTTTCTTTATATTTAACCACGACAAAAATACTCAAAGATGATTTTAAAAACACATGTCTTTGTAAGGTTAGATACCTTAAATCTTTTTTATTTTTGAAAAATATTAAATAAATACTTTCAAATTATATTATTTGTTAGTATTTTTGTTATTATTTTTTTTTACATTTTTTTTTGCACCACAACAGGCCAGGAGGCCTAATTACAGTGGTGAATTACATCACAGAGCACCCAGGCTTGAGAAAAATCACATTTCAATTTTTGTGTTCTCACCGGGAATCGAACCCGGAACCTTTCGTGCGTGAATCGAGCGTCTTGACCACTACTCCACGGAGGCCACCGAATATGTATTATTATTATTACTTCTCTTCTTCGCAGTCTCAATCCATTGGTTGGTTTGCAGCAAAGTCCTGCATCTCGTCTTCCATTGGTCTCTATTTTCTGCAGCCCTCTTTAGCTCTACATATGAGGCGCAGTTTAAATCTTCGCACAATTGCTCCAAATATTCCCGTCAGGGGCGCTCTCTATAATTTGTCCCCTCAGCCATTCCCTCTATGGCGCATAATGTGGCCGATCCATCGGGCTCGCCTCTCTGAGATGGTTTTGATTAGGTACCTACCTTCTTCGATTCTGTTGAGAACCTCGTCATTAGTGATATTAACTTATATCAACATATTAAGTTCCACAAAATGAAAGCCATTTTCAAAAGAGGTGTATAAGTTTGGATTTTGTCTAAGGTAACAGACTATTGCAGGAGACTGCTACGAGACATTGTATAGATTTATATTTAGTACTGTTAAGCGTGTTGTCCTGATGTTTATTGAAATTTATGTGATACGTATGTGTTATAATTTTTATTTGTAGTATTTTTTAATAGTATGCATGTTTTCACTTTCTATTTTGTTGTATCTCAATATCTCAATTCAACAAAGGGCTCTTTGCCTCATAGAGTAAGGGATACGTTATTTTTTGTAATATGTATCTCCATACGAATAAATAACAAACAAAATAAATAAAAAAGTAAAATAAATACAAGGCATGACGTTCTTTAGTTCATGTCCAAATATAAACATCGCGCGAATCTTGATTACTTAGAATCAATTTTAGTACGATATGAAGAATTCACGTTCATGATTGATATAATTTATTGTAATTATTTCTTACTAGACTTATAGATTTTGTGACAGAGTCTGATTTAAGCTTGAATAAAATTTCACAGTTTGAGCCCGAGCCCACGTAGCGAGCAGGTATCCTGCAAGACATCGGACCCTTCCTGATAATTAGAACAGTGGGGTCTCGCTAATCCGAACCCCCGCTTATCCGGTCATCGCGGGAATCCGGACGGGTGGGGCGGGTGCTCACGGGGTAGGCGAGAGGCATTCCACCTGCGTCGTGCACCACGCTTCTGTTTTTCTGTTTTTTTAGTTTGTTTTCAATTACACAGCCTACTTACATGTTTTTTTATTTACTATTGTCAAAGTTGCCTTTTTAATTTCTAAAGTTCAATATGGATGTTTAATTACCATTAAAATATTGCAGACCACAATCCGGACGCCTTAATATTCCGTTATGGTTCTGTTTTTGCCTTTCTGGATTGTCGAAGCCCTAATTTATATTCTATTGTCCGTACAGTCAGCCAGTCCTAGTGGTGTTATGGTCAGTGCGTTTTCCTAAGTGTAAGACTGATCATTTAACCTTCATGTAACGAAAATGATCTAGAAACGCAGCGATTGGTGCACCAATGCAGTTCCCTATGCACCATTAGGTGCAGAAATGGAAAGATGATTATGAAAATGTACATATATTCTACATTAACATCTAAAACAAATATTTTTATAATAAAGATTTATAAAAATATTCGATAGTTATTTCAACGATGTAGAGATTTTTGTTGAGATTATTAAATTTGTATGCATTTTTTTTTAGCCAATCAACAGGCCTTAAGTAAGCTCTAATAAATTGGCATAGAAGAGTTATACTGAATCTAAATATTCTTAAAATCTCCTTTAATTAAAAAAGTGTATAATTAACAAAAGGTATGAATATAGCATAATCTAGGCGGAAATGGCAATTGTGACATCGCGAGTCAGAAGAGACAACACCGCTTGCTTCTTAAATGCCTGCCCTTGCTGTAGGAACACATCAACAGTACCGTTTAGTGAGATTTCATTCACTGTTCTGAAGATCCTTGGCAGAAGGGAAAATAATCCGATGTTAGTTTTATAATTTCCCACAGCAATGACAGGATTGGTACGCAAGTTACGGCGAGGTTCATTGAGGTTTATCTGAGCAAGGATATCATGGGCATCTATACAGTTAGAAATGAATTTGTGCAAGAATATCAAACAGCCAAAATCCTTCTGAATTCTCAACTAAAGATATGAAAATACTTTAGACGGTCACAATAGTTGATTATGAAAGTATTATGAAATTAAAATGAAAATGCATTGCTAACATTGAAGCAAATGTTCGTTATTACTCGTCGTTGCACTATTTTTTACATTACGATACTAATAATAAACGTGGTACATTTCTATCAATCATCGGCTTTAGTAGCATGGCTAATCTATCGAGTCCTTTTATTCAAAAATGTAGTGAGCAAAATCCTCAATTTACAATGGATTATTGCAGCTACGCCGAGCATCATTGTGACGCAAAATATCATCGAAGAAATTCGGATTTCTCACACTAAATAATGCCCTGAATCTAACATTTTTCAAAACAGAATCAGTTCAGGAAACTCCCATCTCGCCAGCAGATGTTCAAGGCTTTTGTTAATGTATTTTGTTGTACTAAACGGGACACTGGAATCTTTGTCCTTTCGGTCCTGGCAGGATTGTTACCTTGGACAAAAAATGGTTACACCTCATAAAAGAAATGTTTCGAAAGCGAATCGGACCATAGGAAATTATGCGATTTTACATAGTTTCCAATTTGTCGGCTTACTGCTCGAGACGGTAGGATCTTTTGTCGATTTTACACGCCCTAATAAACTAGTACGGAGAAATCTCAAAAAAGCTGCTAAACGCAATAACAGAGCTTAGATATTTTATTTTATAGAACGCCATATAGTTTTATTGAGAAATATGGTGTAAGTTCTAACACCTTGTTCAGAGAGTGGCGGTATTTTTTCACTTTTAAACAAACTCTATTGCCTAATAAAGTTCTCGAAACTCGAGTAAGCTTTAAAATATTCGAGGGTACTCTTTGTAGTAAGTAATAAAAATGTGACTCAGTATAAATAACGTTCGCTTTCTATATTCTTCTTACACGGAAGGTCTAACTTAGACTAGGTGTATTTTAAGAAGTAAAGGCGCATTTTATCGTTTGAGGGTCGAAACATAAAATAAATTGACGTATTTATAAATAAAAATAACAAATAAACGTCAACTTCATAATGATAGTTATGTTCAATGATTTAATGTGCCATTTTCCTTTAAATCGCCACAAGGGCGTTGTACTTTAAATACGTTTGTTGTCAACATTTCCTACTGTCCATGCGCTCTGTTTACTCAATTTACTATTAACATATTACAACAGAGATGAAGAACATTTTAGTGAAGGTAATAAAGAAGTCTAAGAATTTAAAGGCCTTATAACCTATCATTGGCTGGTTTAAGTAGCCAGTTCACAAACTGTAACCTTCACCATTCTGCCCATATTTGAACATATACATTACTTCAATTTTTTCATATGTTTATGTTTGTGAAGTTGTAGAGCTGAAACATTCATTTATGTTGTAATATATTAATATTAACAGCTCCCCGGGAAGTTGAATCCAGTCCTTGTTTGGATAAGCTCAAAATATTGATAATCAATTTACCATATTAAATTAAAGAAAATATTAAAATTTTCAATTATGTTAATATATATTACATATATAAAATTATACTTATTATGCCATTTCAAATAAAAAGTATAATATTCAGTCACTTTACGATTCCCTTTTTATTCTCGTTTGAAAACAGCCAGATATTAGTTCTGGAAATTATAAGAGCAGATATTGTTGTTTGCATGCATCTAATGCTTATGAAACCCCAAGAATATGCAATTCGAGAACTGCTGATTTATGTGTTCCTTTATGCTCATCGGATAATAGGCGAGGAAGGCTGCAATGAATATGCATAGGGTACAGTTATGGAGATAGGACTGTGTAGGTACTGGGTCGGGGGTAGGAATGGGGTAGCGAGTACTATACTAACCCACCACCGCCCACCATCATCCGGCTCTGGACCATAATGATGCATCTCCTTATTTACATGTTTATGGCTCCAGGTGGAGGACAAACAGATTTTTATGATGACAAAACATCTCTCGGAGCAGATTACGCCGGAGAGAAGCGACGTTTAATTTATTGCGGGCCATAAAACCGTTCTTGTAGATGTAGCAAACAAATACTAGCCGGGTTTTCTTGTAAAAATGTAAATTGTTTCACTTAATTTTACTTTATTTTCTTTTGTTTGTAAAATTCTTTGTTTTCCTAAAATTGCCGACATTTATAAAGATTAAATTTACGTTATAATTTGGTTAACATGTAGTATTCATTATTTATTAATACATTTTTCGATTTCTGACAAGTTAAAAACAAAATGTATGTGTATTTAAAATTAAATTAATTTATTTGAACCTTTTCTGATGCATAAGACTGATGCTTTTATTTTTTATTTATTGAAAATGTTTTATAAACAGATGATTTTTTGAAATATAACTAACACATTGTGCGAAAAGGACAACTAATAAAAACGAAATGAAGTATCACACCAAAATATAAATAACCTCTGGTGCTGGTGTGGTCAATCACGTGTTAATTTAAGCAGAATCAAAATTTTATTGAATAATTTAAAGTTATGTAATACGACATTTATAAATGCATGCATATAACATGGTGATAATTCTTATAAGTAAAATAATATAATGTTTGAGTCGCTAACCAAAAGAATATACGATATACATTCTCACAAAATATTGAAATAAAAATATTAAAAAATTTTATCAAATTTTAAAACATTTTTCTAAAAAAAGGAAAAAAACTAAGGTGGTTGATAGAAAAATATTTTTAGCTTCAGGTTGAATTTAGTGTTATCCTTGATAATTTATGTACGCTTTACTACTATGTAACAATTTGAAAGGAGTACCGCTTAGACCAGCTACATCTAGGGCAGTAGAAAAAGTCATGATAGTGTACGCAACCAACGCACTAAATTCGGTGAACACATTTAAGTTGCATGCCCTTTGGCGTGAAATGCTTTGCCAGCAGAAATGCTAAAATAAGGGTAAAGCGATGTTTTGGACAAATCATAAAATCCATCAGTTCTTTATTTCATTTTAATAAATCCTTAGCATGTAATGATAAAATAAATTGTTTTAATCAAATATTTTACTTCAATTATTCATTTGTATACAAATCTCGAATATGTATGTTGATATTTTTATTTTTTCACGCCCATTAAGCATTTACATATAATTAATTAGCGACCTCCGTGGTGTAGTGGTCAAGACGCTTGATTCACGCACGGGAGGTTCCGGGTTCGATTCCCGGTGAGAACACAAAAATTAAAATGTGATGTTTCTCAAGCCTGGGTGCTCTGTAATGTAATTCACCACTGTAATTAGGCCTCCTGGCCTGTTGTGGTGCAAAAAAATGTAAAAAAATGTAAATGTAAAATTAAGGCAAAAAACGACTATGTAAACCACATAAAATTTAAAAATAAATGTTACACAGTTTGTAAAGTGGCTACTTAATCCAGCCAATGACAGGTCATAAGCCCTGTAGATACCTAGACGTCTATATTACCTTCTCTGAAATGTTTTTCACCTCTATTGTAATACCATCCAATCACCGTTGTTCAAGCGATGGCGCGATATGTTATATAAAATTTTATTTTATGTTTATATTTATGTTTATTGTTATATTTATGTTTATTGTTATATTTTTGTTTATATTTATATTTATGTTCATGTTTATATGTTTATATGGTAGAATTGGCTCTGCACTTTATAGCCATTTTACTGGAATAAAATTTAAATAATTAAAACTTAAACTATAAAAATAAATAAATAAATACGTTTAAAAATATATATGTTTACAGTAAAAAAAAATAATTTAATTTGAGTATTCAGAAATAAAGCAGAATTAGAAAACGATAAAAAAATAATAAAAAATTAAAAGAAATCGCTGTATCGGATATAAAAGATAGATGCAACAATACAGCCATGTGCATTTTATATCAATTGGTGTGAAGTGTGAATGAACGTTAAAATATTTATTATGCTATTTTATATTTCAACGCGGCTTTCACAAAAATTATATATTTTAATAGAAAAATTGATTTTAAAATCTCATATTTCCACTTAAGTGTCTGTAATCACATAAATAATTGACAAGGTTTGTAATATTTCTCATTTGAACTTACAAAAAACAACTCGGAAAAATAAAGACTGCAAATGTTTTCCCACCTTTTAATTTGCATAATTCCTCAAAATTAAAAATCGGAATAAATATGTATTTTGTCCTTAAAACGTTTGTTTGTACAAATGCCCGCCATATCTCTCGGCCCAGGCTCATTTTTAGCCACCTCACAGCCTGTTTACTGTTTATTCGATAAAGCTGCTTATTAATACGGCACGAAGATTAACAGGGTTGAATATCATTTCACAAACAACGGACCTATAGAAATATTATTGAAACAATAGGTCCGGAGGACAATAGGAGCTTTCATCCCTCAGTTGAAGCGAGCTTTATGCTTTACGCGTATTTATCCTTTTACCGAAATGCTACAATTAATTATAACAATAATCATTATAAATATAATGCAACATGTAATCGTTTCATTTCATTGGACTAATAAGATTTTGTAATTCATTAGAATTTTCTATTAGAATTTGTATCAAAAATGTAAGTTCGTATTTTTATCATCATCATTCCATGTTCTCTCACTAGTTGGAAAATACGGTATCCACAAAGAGCCTCAATGCATCTCTATCGGCTGCCAACTTATTTGCGTCCACCGAAGTCAGGTTCTTGTCCCGAAGTTCTGACATAAACTGCCGACGAACAGTCAGCGTTGACGTGCAGGACGTCGAGAACCTGATGCCTCGTAAAGAAGGCTAGCGTGGTTAAGACTTTCAGGAGGCATCAGCAGTATATGGTCTAGTCAACCGTATCGCCTCCGCTTGACGACAGTTGTCACCACAGTTTACTGCGTTCGTTCCTTTATTACTTCATTCCTTACAAAGTTAAACCACCGCAAATCCAAGATTCTTCTGAGACACCTATTCTTAAAACTTAGAATTTGGCTGTTTCGAGCCCTAGTGAGGTGCCATGATTCGCTTCCATAGAGAAAAATAGGTGCTATGCAGGCGTCATATTTTAGCAAGTGGAATAATTTTACTTGTAAATCAAGTGCGACTAAAACTTCGTCTCAAAGATGTCGCGAAAGCGATGAAACCGGTCACTAGTTATTCTTGTCTTTCCATAATGAATTACAATGGACTTTTACCAAGAGTTTTCACTGGCGAATGTTAATTAATATTTCAACTATTTATTAGGATTTTTTAAAGAACTATGCATTCTAGATGAATTAGTCGAAAGTGATCAAACGTTTAGATCAGCGACGTCTACATCAACAGTAAAAGTCATTATACACGTACGTATAGGCAACAAACGCAATAAATTCAGTAAACGCGCATTTGCGGTCGCAAGTCTATGGCATGGAATGCCTCTCAGCGAAAGTATGAAACTGTGAGGGAAATGATTTTTGGAAAAAAGTTTAAACCCCACGTGCTATCTAAATCATTCAAATTATAAGATGGATTGTGGTCTCGTGGATAGTGTCAAAAACTTCGGATCGGTGGTCCGAGTTTCGAACCCCGCTCTACAACAACTTATTTCCCATTTTCTAACACAACTACTTACGACAAAAATTACGTCCCAAAATCAAAATATTTGGTTATTCTTAAGAACGCAAACATCGTTTCTTTTTTCATAAAAAGAAAAGAATAAGGAAAATTCATATAATTCACAAGTCGAAAAGTTTAATTTTAAAACAAACTACGAAATTATGAATTAATATTTACTAAAATGACACTATATGGGTTGTCCATAGTGATAAAAAGATATGTTTCTATAATTTGATGTAGAGTATTCATTTAATACATGGTTTCTCAATGTTTTTCTCATATTTTATATTCCCTGGACTGGTGCTTGCAGCATGAGACTGATCATTTTAGTTTTATTACAGAATTTGAGTTTGTCCAAAATTAAACTAAGTAATAAAACCAACCGGTCCAAGAAGAAGTTTAAAAATTAGAAAATTGTTTTCAGGCGTTGCCTAGTATGTGAAATAATTCAGTTAGATGAATCTCTTCACAACAATAAAGGTTTCAGCTCTTTAACTTCACTAAAATCAACAAATGGAAGATTTGAAGAAATATGGATATTCAAACATAGGCAAAATGGTAAATATTAAACAGTGTGTAAAGTGGCCACTTAAACCGGCCAATGATAGGTCATAAGCCGTGTAAACGCCTAGACTTTCATATTCCCTTATTTAGCGTATTCTCCATCCCTGTTATAATTTTTTTTATCTTAGTTTTATGTAAACCACAAATAATAAGTTGCGTTAATGTACTCATACAGTGTCTTATACATCATTTGGTGTGATAATTGTTTTTAATTTATTTCAATCTACTCTTCAACACTACTGCCAATTACAATGTACATAAATTATATAATTAAGTAATTACAAATATTTTTTTTTAAAGAAGCACAATAGATTTTTAAGATCCATAAAAAAAAAATATAAATAAAGACGAATAAGTCACTAATATACATTACGATACATATTTAGAGAGAAAGAGTCTACAACTGGTAATCCCAGCATGGAAAAGATCCACCTCTCTCGGTAAGCTGTTCAACAGACCAATCATTCCCCTCACAGGCATTATCAACAGTATATTTGTCCTGCATTCCGAAAGAACAAATGGTATGTGTTGCCTAGCTCTTAAATAGTTGCTCTACATATAATTTTATGCGCTCCAAAATGTTGGGATTTAAAATTAACCCGTTCAAAAGTTCAAAGGCCATTAAAAGTAAGGCAATGCTCCTTCTGGCCCACAAACCTGTGATACCGAGCACACTTAATACGAACAATGATAAGTACTGCAATGAGTAGTATCCATACTCTCTCATGTTCAGGTAACGAAGAAACTTCTGTGTTCTCTCAACCATAAGTGAGTAAGTGGCTTCTTATGGATAGTGACAATATACTTAGGTACTTGTTTATTTACTAATGTACCGCGAATACATAAAAACACTTTTTAATGTATTGACAGTGAGTTCAAATTTTGAATAAGCTTTTGTTAATGTGTTAATGCCTGCCGTGAACCAAGTAAACATACAATATTTGCTTGTGTAAGCACCGAAGATAGTTCCTTAGTATGTGTATAAGTGCAGTGCATTGCTAAGTAAAAATAAGTGTAAAAAAGTGATTAATTTATATTCAAAATATGTAATACAAAGAAACGTGGATTCATTGCACCATTATACTCGAACAACATTATATTCAATACTAGCGCCAAAAGATCTTGCGAGATTGACCTAGCGGATGATTTTCTCATATTATATGCGCATGCGCAATCGTCACCGTTCATATTCTGTTTTGTGTAATATTTTACCTTGAATTCGTATGAAAAATATCATATCTGCTAAAACTGTGATTTGAGCGAGATAGATTAACGCTTCGAATCGTGCGATAGAGAGAGAAGACAATGTACATACTCCGGGCATTGCCAACGCATGCGCAGATCCGAAACATGAAGTTCGTTTATAAGATCACTTTGACCGTGCGTAATGACGTAATATTAATATGAATTTAGTTGATTTTGTTACGTAAAATGTCCGCATTATGTTAGTGGTAGTAGCAGTATGCAAACAAAAGCAATGGCGAATTTAGCATTCCTCATCTGAATGAGCGGGCATATTATTATCGCTCGTTTATCATGTCAGACTTATCATATTTTCATAATAATATTACATTTAATATAAGTACATGTTGACTAAATATAATTAAATGCTTTGCCAAAGTTTTTAGTACACATACGCAAAGTTTATTGAGGTTTTAAATAGACTGTACTTACTACTTACACCAATGTTGATTTTGAGGAAACACATGCGGTCAGTATACATAATGATATGTAGCTATCAAATATGTGGTTATAATTATTTATTGTGAAATTACTTGACTAAATTACGCCTATATTTCCCATCTGCGCGCACATTTCGGTAGTTAAATAATAGGCGAAATAATAGTGTCTAATATTTTAATGACGCTTTAATTAGTGTCATAATTTAATGTCGTCATGATGCACGATAAGTTTAATGATAAAAATAGTTTCCAGCTCAAATACAAACAGGATAAATGTCAATAATAACGACAATTTTAAAGGGAGAGCTTGTTGGCCGTATGTACAGAACGTTACAGATAGAATTTTAAAAATTCTTAAAAAACACTGCATCAAGACTGTTTTTGGCACATCAACAATAAATACAGATTGTCCGAAATCAACAAGCATCTGTAACATCGGAAAGCGTCTGGGTTGTATAACAATGTTTTGTTATTTATTTATTTAAATCTTAAAGTAGGGCACACATATTATACATATTGTTATGTGTGTTCTAATAATAACATTGCAAATATATTTAATTTATAAATTGTTTATCACATATGTCTTGACCATTATTTTAAATTTTGATATGTTTTTTTCTTCATAAATATTTTTTTCCATTTCGTAATACTTTTTAATTGCTTTAAATAAAATCGAGTTTTGTGACTTTGCCTTTTTCCTAAATGGAAGTCTAATTTTGTTCTTTTCTCTAGTATTGTGATCGTGTTCATGCTGGTTCCGATCAATTTTTTTCCAAAATTCTGTTTTTTTATTAGAGTTTATAATTTTATAATTTATTGAAATTATTTTTGTACAAACATATATTATTTATTAGTTAAGGGATAACTAGATGTTAAAATTTTATCTATATAACTATCAAAATAAATACATTACATTACAAAACGATCGGGACGCTCTCGAAACTGACGGTATTTATGAATAGAATAGGGAAATATAACTTTTTTTAAAACTTTTAAAGTAATAAAGGTCTATGAAATACTCTCCAGCAAAAAACAAAATTGATAATTATTAGTGGCATAAAAAATACTTTCAAATTTGTAATTTTGAATTCCCGCAAAACCGGTCATTCCATTGGCCACGCCCCTAATACATCACGATTCGTGTTTATTTGTTCCTGACAATTAAAATTTGTTAAGAAAATTATCACGAATCTTGACGTCACAACAACCAAAGCCAAATACGTCCCATCTTTCTAGCAACATATTTTTGTTTTTTTTTTTTTGTATTAAAACATTTCTCCACAATATCCATATTGATTTTGAAAATACATTATATGTTTATCGATATTCGTAGAATGTGATATTTTCCTATTGTAAGAACTGTCCGAGGTGTACATCGGGCAGACTGCCCGAAAAATTACAACCAGAGTGAAGGAGCACATGAGTTCATACAGGCTCGGCTACCCCGAAAATTTGTTTTTAGCCAAACACCACATAGAAA
The DNA here is from genome assembly GCF_059751315.1 of Micrasema longulum. Classification (NCBI taxonomy): domain Eukaryota; kingdom Metazoa; phylum Arthropoda; class Insecta; order Trichoptera; family Brachycentridae; genus Micrasema; species Micrasema longulum. The sequence goes on along the minus strand of NW_028278687.1, from coordinate 186,843 downwards.
CGGGGCATAAGTTTTCTTTCGAGCCGATAATCTTAGGGAGACAAAAAGTCACTAAACTCGATTATAAAAGAGGCGATCGAGATCTAAAAACATCCCGATAATATAAACAGAGATGATGGGATGCGTTTAAAATCATACTGGTACCCAGTTAAAAAGAAATCACTTAAAATCGTAGACAGTGAAGCGTCACAGATTTCAAATTGACAAGCCGTAGACAGCAACAACTGCGACATGGTACAAATCTTTAGTACTTAAGGTTACACATATATTTCAAAAATAACATTAACCCCGATGATGGATGCAGTAATTCAATCCAAAACGTTGGGTAAAAACGGAAAACTTATTAATTTGTTTCTTTTTTGGGTGATACCGTGACTGTTGAATTTGTTCCGACGTTTCGGCTATCATTGCAGGAGCCATCTTCAGGGTAAACTAGTGTTTTGTAGAAAAAAGTATGTGTTTAAGTACTAGTAATTTGTACCGTGTCGCAGTCGGCAGTAGGCACATTTTTTGTAGTATGTAGTGCTGGGAACCATGTTGAGTTTAACCAGTACTACATAAACAAATTGATAACAGAGACCGTGAAAACCTTCGCACTTATGGAAAACTTATTGTACATCTTAACGGCCGTGAAAATATAAGCAGCTTAATGTCCTCGTGCTGTGTCTTAACTCTTAAAAGACTGTGATAAATAATCCCTTTGCGCGCGGTGATGTAACATCGTGTTACCACTAGTAAAAGACGGAATAATTTAAAGTTCAAAAATTGAAAAAAAAAACATGGAGACAAACTGTTTAATAATCCCTTTTCCATTATTTGTGCCAATAAACATAAAATTTAGCCCTGTTATAGTCAAATAAATTGATAATCATAAATACGCCGCTCAGCTTACGCGCGTGCGTTTCCCATCACTGTTATCAACCGGCTGAAATCTGAATCTATTTTACACTTTACTTAGTTTTGTTTTTGTCTCTTTCACACTATAACCTGCCATAGAACAGCGTTTCTGTCTTCCTTGTGATGAGTTCTATCTTCGTGCTCTTTCTTATACATATGTGTTGCTGAATTAGCGGACACTCTTTTTTCGCGTAGCGAGGATAAATATTTTTTTGTATTAACATCCAGCATAGTTGTAAAAAATTCACTTTCCAAATCCGGTGTGAAAATGTCCATTTGAAGATTACAAAAAATACGAATTCATCATTTTAAAAAATAAGAGAGATATATCAAGTCTTGTGCCCTATGTCGACTAATGTGACATCACAGACACACAAGAGTTAACAACGCAGATATGGTATTATTTGATACCAGAAACCAATGTTTTTTTGTTGTAGGTATTTTTTAGACCAACTAACGATACGTATTCTTTCAGTGAATTTATTATTATACAATCACATTGTAGCCACGTTATTCTTAAGCTACAAACAAACAATTACGCCCCCATTTCCCCCGTAGAAGCAGGCAAAGAAGATAGAACGTCATATCATCATCTTTTCATGCAAGCACGCCAATTATTCCTACTTTTAACACGTCCATCTCCAAGTATTTGTTGGATTTGGTTTTGCCACGCCTTTCTAGGTTTTTCTCGTTTCCTGTATCCAACAACATACCCATCATGAATATTTTTAGCCGTTCTTTCGCTGTCCATTCGCTCTACATATTCTAACCAACGCAGAATCACTTTCTTGATTTTTTTATAACGCTTTTTTATTAACTACATCCTCTTAGATGAAAAAAAAAACTCCGTTGCTTTTAACAAATTGAAAATCGAGATGGAATATTACGATACACGTTCAATCATTCATATAAGAAAGCAATAAATGTACATATTTCTTAATTTAATATTTATTTATTTGTAACTCGTCATCATAAATACGAGACAAGTAGGCAGCTGTCAAAATATACAAAAATAAACTAAAAAATATAACCAATTTCATATCAAATCAGCTTATTCCAAAAATTGGATTGTATTAATTTACGAAAGAAACGGTAGACCTATATGTATTTTTTGGGTTTTCCCGTGTAAGTTGGATTCATTCCGACGTTTTGGATACCATTGCAGGAGCCTTCTTTACGGTAAACTGAGTGATTTCTTTTTAAAAAATGTATTTTTATATACCTACTAGTAATTTATACCGCGCTGCAGTCGGTTGCAGGCACATAACGTGTCATTGTTGTGGTGTGTAGTGCAGGAAACCATTTTGAGTTTAATTTCAGCCCGTCGCTTTTGTTTATGTTATTCGGGTGTTAACGCATTTCAAACTGTAGTTTCTGTATTTATGCAGAATCTTTGGTTCGATCGCGAAAAAATGTCCTGTGTCTATAAAGTGTTCTGCCATGGAAAATTATTCCGGGTGCCCAATTTTACACGTTTTTATTATGTTCATCAATTATTTTCTTTGCTGTGCGCCCTGTTTGTCCAATGCACACTTTATCATTAAACTCAACGTCGTTCCGGGCACTACACACTACAAAAATGGTAATGTATCTGCTGCTGACTGCGAAACAATTTGAATTTCTTGTACATAAACACATTTTTTTTTCTACAAAACACTAAGTTTACCCTGAAGACGGCTACTGCAATAGTAGACGAAACGTCGGAACAATTATTAATTGATTTGAGTGACTGTAAAAACTGTGATGTGTTATCTGTTTCAAATGGCGAAGTTTCATTGCAATTCACTTACGCAATTTCATCACACACGACGACATATTTTTGCTTAGCATCACGTTTAATTATAACGAAAGAATTAAGTAACGGAAGGCAAATTACCTACGGATTAAATGGCCTATTTATTTTAGCTTATAACGTATCTATTTAATTTTACAAGATCGTATACAATAATTCATCAAAGATTAATTTTAAATGAACAGAACTAATGATGTTCTTTTCTTGATATACTCGAAGGTTAAAGATAAGAAGGCAAATATATTCTGTAAATATTTCTATATGAATTAAATTACTAAATCATAAAAATCAAGGGTCAAAATCAATCTCATGATATTCGTAGGTATAAAGTCATTGTTTACATGGTAAGTTACGATAGTGAGGAAGTTCAGTGTATTTTTTTATTTTTTTTTATTGAAATATAATAACAAAAATACATTATACATTAATTTTTTTTTTAAGAATTTATTATTTATTATTTGTTATAAACTATTAAACTAAGCCAAATTCTATCGTTTTATATTTCTGAAATTACTCCGCGTGTGACGCCAGCGGTTTTCTTTCGCTTATTCTCGATCAGTTCTGCAAATCGGTCCGTTTACGGTTAGCAAACCGGATATCTTTCACAGCCTTCTTATTATTGGTTGATTTATATGAGCCAGTGACGTCGTTCAAAGTAGTTAATTTTCATTAAAATATATTTTTTTTTTTTTTTCTTAAATTTTAAGCCCTTATTTTACCACGCGTAAGTAAACTTTTTCGTATCCAATTTCCAGTAGCGCTGAAGTTCCTAACTGTGACGGTATTTTATTTTATTTATTTACTTATTTACTGTATTTATGGTGCGTTCTTCATTATTCGATCTAATTATTGACTGTAGTGTATTTCATCTTTATTTATGGAAAGCATAATGTAATTTGAAACTATATTTTTATTCTGTTTATTAGATACTATACATCTCGTGGCGTCGGCCTCGTGGTGTAATGCTTAGCGCATCTGCCTACCATGCGAAAGGTCTCGAGTTCGATTACCGGCATGGTTTATAAAAAATATTTATTTAAATGGGTGTTTTTACACCAAAATATTTCATAGTCCCTGAACTGGTATCTAAAACGTAAGACTGATCATCTTACCTTTTGCGATTGGTGTACCAATGCAGTTCCCTATGCACCATTGGTTGCGGAAAGGGAATGATGATGATACATGTTCATTAGACCTTAATGTGTTGGCTTGTTATACCATGAATCGGTTGAGTTTTAATTTTGTACCAGTCATGTAAAAAACCCCTGAGCATATATAATAAATAAATAAATAATAAGCAACAATGTTTTAGGTATGTTCAAATGCTTATAGGCAGGCTGGAATTGATTGATGATGATAGATTATTAAATTAACTGGTAAAATAAACGTTGGAAAATTGTTTTCAGACGTTTTCTAATAGGTAAATTGATTCAGCCGGATAAATCTTACCCACATCATTAAGGTTTTTGCTCTTTTACTTCACAAAAACCAACAGATCGAAGAGTTGAAGAAATGTGGATGTTTAAACATAGGCAAAATGATAAATGCTTCTCAGTGTGTAAGGTGGTCACTTAAACCACTCAATGACTGCTGCAAGACGTATTGCAATCTATCTTCCATATGTAACTAAAATTTTATATAATTGGAAACGGGGAAAATAAACAAAAAATTTCACGTCATAAGGCCTTTTACTGCCTAGATTTCTATACTCTCTTTTCAAAATGTTTTCCCTCTCTGTTGCAACAAATTTAGAAATAGCAAGTAATTTAAAATGCGTTTTTTTTGTTAATCTTGGATTAATAAAACGCATTTTGAAGGTTGATGTAGGTACTATACAAAATGTTTTAGTCTTAAACATGTCAATGCAAAAAAAAATATGTAATTATTGCAACAAATAACTTATAAAGCGCCATATACATTTTTTTCGTATTTTATAATAGATACCTTTAAGCCGCTTGACATATGTGATTGAATGCAGTATTCAATAAGATTAAAATTAACATTTAAGTAAAATTAAAACCTTTAGTATTGTCTACATAATACCTACTAGCAGAGTTTGTGTTGATTTAAGCCCCGGCAAATTGTACAAATTATGTAGATCAATTACGATCAACTTAGGTGTAATGGAGAGTATTTTTTTCCACGTTGCTAATGACTACCTTTGACATTGGTGGCATAAGCTGTTTTATTTCTAAGCTGCAGAATCAGCCTGCAAATGTCAGTTGAAAGGACAACGTTTTTACTCAACCGTTTCTCTTGGAAAGAAAGTTCAGAGAGAATAGCTTTTCTGTATTTAAATAATATGGAGAAATAACCGTTATTACTGGGTATTTTGATATCACCATTTGTTCACATTCAAATTGTATGGCTTATTACTTTTTTCGTGTTATGTATGCCTTGAATACATTTTTGTAATGTACATGAACGAATCAATTAAATAAATGTTTATTTAATTAAACTTTGCTCCGGAATATCTAAAAAATCTTTGCATTCGAGATAAAATATCTGACAAATGTCGGATGATTATATTGGCTACATCTACACTGAAAGTAAAAATCATTCTACTGTACGCAACCTGGGCACTTAATTCAGTAAACGCGCACTTGCGGTCATGGGCCATATGGCATAGAATGTTCTCACAAAAGTGCGAAACTGTGAGAGTGAAGTGATGTTTCAGAAAAAACTTAAAGCCCACCTGTTCCCAAAATTATTACAATCAATGCCTAGCTTGCGATAAAAAATAAATTGTTTTATAAAAAAATTATACTTAAATTATAAGCCAAATTGAAATCCATATTCACAGAATGACTATGTAAAGTTCTCTTGGAGTATTATATTACAAAAATGGCGCTACTTAAGTTATCCTGATCAATTTTAATCATGTAGTACAGTAAATTGTGATGTTTCTATGTTAAACAATCGGGTTGTGGTCCCGTGGCTAGTGTCTCGGACTCGCAGACCAAAGGTCCGTGGTTCGAATCCCACTCTACCCCAACTTGATTCCATTTTCTAATAGTGAGTTATTTACAACTCGTTGAGAATGGCCCTCAAAATTAAATATTTGGGTAAATCATAAGAACGCAAATATTTCTTTTTCTAAAAAAAAAAAAAAAAAACTAGCATACGCAGACTCTGTGTTTAAAAGTAATAATATTTATATTTGCTATCAACTAACTACTGCCCCGGGGATGAGATAATACCCTTCTAAAGTGGAAGAATCTCACCCCTCTTCTACAGACCACAAATACAAATTTGCGCTATTAGTTCTTAGTTTTAAAAACATCCCTATGACGCTTCGATTCGCCCGCGCCCTGGGGGAGTAAATACATAATCACCGCATAACACTTATTTAAGGGGGATTTCAAGAATATTTACGAATCTGTTGCCTAATCCTGGAATCCTAGGAACCGAGAAAAATAACGATCTGAGACATTTGAAAGGAATTTTTAAGTGCAAGCATATGGGAGCGAGATACAAATTAATGTTGAGATTAACTTGGAACAAATATCTCAGCACTCAGTTACATTGACAGATAAAGAAAAATGTATCCATAAAATTTTACAAAACATTTTGATTGAATAACTTAAGAACACCGATTTAATTTTTAAATCACACACTTTTTATCTAAGTTTCAGTTTCATTGCTGCAAAACGGAGTTTTTTTTTCTTTGCATACCTTATTTAATAATTTTATATCCTTTCAAATCTGAAGATTTCTGAAACCACCGTCCTATTTTTGGAAATAATTATTAAGTATCGTAGCACGTGATACTATTTATTTAATATAAATAATAGAACAAAATAAATACAAACAGAAAATTTATCATGTAAACATATTTTTTAAAAAGTGATTGACCGATTTAGTAAACTTACCAAAACAGCGTTAAATCCACGGGAAAATTGTTTAAAACACAACGGTTACACAAAAAAAACTATGTCTGTTGCACTTTTCAAACTCACAAATTAAATAAAAAGGACCGCGATGTATTTAATTTGAGATCCCGGGCGACGTGGATTTAGAATGACGTTTCTATCTCAACTGGAGCTTCGAAAGCTCATTGGCTGCGCAGGCCGGGTCCGCGACGGTGAGGTAGACGGAGGGGGACAAAGGAAGGGGGGTAGTTTGTGGGGGGGACGATGAAAATAGGGAAAACTTGATGCATTAAACGCCAGGTACGTAGATTCCGGTGTTGGGATATAAAAAGGTAACGCATTTTTATCATGAAAGCTTTTCGCATCTGTCAGCTTTTTTGTTTTAATGCTTATTTTATCCATGTAATGTCGGTATAGATACATTTTTGGTTGGTAGCTATAAACATGAAGCATCGAAAAGATGTTATCGCTTTCTGACACGGATGGATGTATTAAATTATAGCCATGGGGTTGATTAGAAAATTCCATTATTGTAGTTGCATTTTTATCAAATTTAACCGAAGCGATATCCATAAAACTTATATTATACTCATTTGAATTTCGGATACCATCTACATTCTTTTCAAAATAATAAAAATATTGTTAAGCACCCAAAGTAACAAAGGCAAAGTGTCTTTTTACTAGAATACTATTAATATTTAAAGCGTTATCTTTAGAGTCGAATATTTCAACAAATCTAAATTAGTTGCAACGGAGACGGAAAACATTTTATAAAAGGAAAATGGAAGTCTAAGCATTTACAGAGCTTATGATCTGCCATTCGCTGGCTTAAGTGGCCACTTTACCGACTGTTACATTGCATCTGTTGCCTTTTGTAAAGTAAAAGAAAAACAATTAGTGCTTCAAATATTAACTTTATATTAAAAATTCTCCGCTTAAAATATTTTCGTTCTCTATTACGACTAATTTACATCTAAATTACTCCCTAGGGTGGAAATCCAGCTGTCTACAAACATTTGGACACATTTAAAACATTGTTGATTATAACAAATGCTGATTAATATTTATATTGGGTTTTAACATAGTTGGGTCCCTTTTTCTAAATGAAAAGAACAAAAGGACACAACAAAAAACAAATAAAACAAATTGGGTAATAATGTATTCTCCTTTATTATTTTGCAACAAATAAGTCAATTATTCAAAACATCTTTGTTGTTCACTGCGCAAATATCGCGAGCAACTTTAGTAACTTTAATCCCTCGATTAAACGCGAACAAAGGGGAGTGCCAAAAATGCTGACTTTCGTCTACTTGACATTCCATTTGGAAGGCTTGTAATCAAATAAAATAATGCATGTAACGTAAAACCAAATACAACATATTTAAGACCAGAAAATTTCGAATGGCGTATGACCTTTACCGGTTTGTTTTACTTTTGGTGTTCATATTTTAATTTGGAAAAAAACGAACACAAGTTAAACAAACTCCTAATACATAACCACTTACCGACTTTGTTTGCCTCTACCGGTGTTGAGTCTTACCCGTCTATGCGCAAGTACCTCAAGCAAAAATAACTATCGACGTGTTGAAAAAACATGCTAAGCATTGGAGCGATCACAATGAACAATAATGAACACGCTTAAGTAATCGCAGTCATAAGTCAACGCGTGTTTAATCTCTGTGTCAACGCTCGTGTCGAGTTGTTTTTTGTTTTCCTCGTAAATAAATACCGTTCATTGGCGAAAAATCAGCGTTTACTATAAAAAATAATACAATATATTGCATTTGCAAAAAAGTAAGGAGTATCTTATACAAAAAGTGAAAATCAAATTAATATTACTATGGCGACTGCTCTTCTTAAATAATGAATCGTAAATTCAATGAATAGCATGATCAATAATAAATAAATAAATAAAAATAACAGTTTTGGAATATTTTCTATATTTACACTCGTGAAATTTAAATATGTGATTTCGCAGCAGGATTATACGTCGCGAAACGTAAATATTTTGACATTCAATATTAGATGTTTAAGGGTGTTACGTTGTGATCGCGAATACGATAAACAATCATGGTGAAAAACTGTTACAACTGTTGCTTATGGGCACGTCGATAGTTTTTTTGTGATTGAGCTACGGGACACTAATTACGCTAAGTTATATGTATTTATTGAAATATATTTTCATAATTTTGTAAAATTATTTGCTACAGGTCATATTTGTTTATCTGGCTTAAATATTTGTTCACATAAATTTTGAAATACTTAAAATATTATTGTATTATCAGACATGCACCGTGGTTTAGTTAGTTAGACGACCAACCATGAAACTGGCGTAGCGGGTTCGATTCCCACCAGTTGCAAGTTAAAATTGTTATATTGCTAGCATATTCTAGGCATTGTTTATTGTTTTGACTGGTTAGTTGACACGTTGTCTGTGTGAATCAGATGATTTTGTATAATATGTCTTCTTGGCACACAAAATGTAGATCTTGTAACGAAATATTGTAGCAAAAATATACGTTTAATTGAATAAAAATGGACCATTATTCAATGCTATCTTACTAATATCCAAGACAGCAGCAACTGGTTATTTTTTTAAAAGCATTTAAACGTGTAATGTATTTTATTTTAATAATTTATCAACTAAATTATCTTGTTTTAAAAACACTAAATATTGATAGGCGTTTTATCAAATATCGCATATTATTTTATTTCTTAAAATCAAGGGTGCATATTATTATTTAGCGGTGAAATGTATTTTTCATGAAACTGATACATTGTATTTACAGGGAAATTTCAGGTAGGCTTTATCCCTCCCTGCAGCCCTCTCCTCCCTCCCACTCTCATATAAACAATGATCATTATTCCGGGGAAGCCTTCAAGTGCCTCAGCCACCCCTGGCTCGGCCCTACCAGGGGTGGATTCCAAATTAAATTTGTTTTTCTTATTATTGAATATCAAAATTCTCGGAAAAATTATCGTTACAGAAATTTGTTGTTTGTGCAAAATTTTAGAACCTCTTAATACGATTTTTTTTCAATAAATTAACGATCCACGTTTTCGTTTTCCTCAATACGCCTATTGATTTCGGAACATGGCTTTTTATTGTTAATGCATAAACATAAAATACCGAATTGAGCTACCAATTTGAGCATGTAAAATCAAAAATAGCACCCGTAACTTGCGTATTGTATAGACTTCGAGGCTTGCTTCCTCATTCCGTTTTGTTTGCCGTCTACTACGCTTTGATTCATTCCCACCTATCTTATTTATCGTGCATGTGGGGTTTTGCCGTCAAAAATCAGATCTCGGAAATACAAGTTTTTCAGAACATAGCTCTAAGAAACTTTTTTGGACTTAAACGGGATTCCCATGTCAAGGATATCTACCGACAAACAAAGATACTTCCTTTCAAGGTAATGCCACTGCATGACATAAGTAATACCATTTTAAATCATCAACTTTTCTGCTCACTCAAATTTAAAACACACATTTGGTCATAATTACAATACGCGTTATTCAAGGAATCTTCATGTGTCTAAGTTTCGCTCAACAAAGTTTGGCAGTAGATCTTTGGAAAATATTGGCCATTCCGAATATAATAAACGGCCTGATGAGCTAAAACACGAAAAACTGAATATAAAATCCAAAAGTGTCGCAATTAAAAAATATTTCTTAAATATTTTTGATATTGATAATTATTAATGTAGTTTATATATGATGGTGTTTTATGTTTCTTATACAATAATGTTTTCTTTATATTTCGGATGTATTAATTTGTATAATATTATGTATTGCCGAAAAAATGTTTTTTCTTATGTACGGTTCCAAATGAGTTTCTAATAACTCCTGGGGGTAAAATATGTCATTTTTGTTTTATATATTTTTTTAATAATAAAAATAAAAAATAAAAATAAAAAATAAAAAATAAAAATAAAAATCTAGTTACTAGAAATACTAAGGTGTTGGCAACTTCGACTACATACGTAGATATTTATTTATTTATTAATTAATAACATTGTACAAATTCATATTAGATACAGAGACAGCTTATAGCAACACAATCAGGAACGACTCGTGCTTATGAACTTGCCCTGACTCGCTAGAAAATCCATGTTGAGTCGAGGCACTTGTAATGCATTTATAACAATAAATACACACATATATCCATATACGAGTATATTACATTTTATACATATTCATATTATATTTTATATTGTACATACATATTACCAGTATTTTGTATTTGTAAAAGAGATGTGAACATTTAAGAGAAGGTAATATAGAAGTCTAGGCATCTACGGGGCTTATGACTTGTCATTGGCTGGTGTAAGTGGCCACTTTAAACACTGTGTTACATTCTTCATTCTGCCCATATTGGAGCATCTTTATTCCTTCACTTCCTTTATCTGTTGATTTTACCTTCTGTAAAATGTTCTTCATCTTTGTTATAATATGTTAATATTAACAGCTCCCCGCGGAGTTGAATCCAGTTCTTGTCTTCAAAAATTTGTACAAACTTGAAATATTTTTGATAAATCCACCTGGTCTATAAAGAAGTGGTCCATACAGACATTTAAAAAAAAAAACTTAAAGGCATTGCCTAGTATGTAGGTGAAATAATTTAATTAGATGAATCTCACCCTCACAAATAAAGGTTTCAGCTCTTTGACTTCACAATCATCAAGTTACTATAATTACTGATTGCTTATCATGTCAGAACTATCATATAGATATAATATTATTGACATTAATATAAAAGTTGACAAAATCTAAAAAAGTGCCCTGTCAAGGTTTTTGATCAGAAGCCGCTAGTGGTTCCTACTTAATACATATCTTTTTTAAGTAAATCACTTCAGTTTTTTACAAATAATGTTACTTATTATATTTTTACTAACCTGTGTTATTTTTGTAAATGCATCTTGGACGTATTTTGAAATAAAGTAAATAAATAAATGAACTTGACAAAAAGCAATTGAGTTCCAAAATTGGTTTGCATATTACTTAAACCCTTTTTTAACCAGAGTAGTTTTAAAACAACGCGAACTTTATAAATGATTTTCAAAGTAAGAACTAACCCTTTTTACTTGCAGCATAATATTTAGAATTGATTAAGTCAATACTTCCTGGCAACACCATTTTTTTCTATTTGTTAAGTTCACTGCGAGCAAACTGTATACCGTAAACAAACTGCCTTTCGGTATTTCTTCGGATAACAGAGCTATTTTTACCAAACTTTAAAGGTACTTACCTATTTATTTATTTTTACTCCGCTTGTAAGTATAGTTAAGGTGACATTTTTTTTTTCATTTATCTTCACAATAGTATTTTTATATATAATAGCAACCACAAATGTTTTAAAACAATAATGAAAAACAGCTTAACCATTCATAAAAACAATATAAAGATGATTTTAAAATAACAGTACGTATAAATAAAAGAAAAAAAAATTTTTTATCTAAAAAAAATCGGATGAGAAATGGTTGATTCAGTTATTTTATACTAAATAAATACTTAGTTTTGCTGTTTAATATGGAAAGTTACAAAGTACTTTTAATATTTATTTTATAGTAATTTGTCTATAACGAAATAATCATACAAATTAATTTAAATATTGGTTTACATTATTTTACGTAGACATTAAAAAACAAGCCAATGACTTAATTAACTCATTTCCTTATATTACTTTGTCGTTGAATGTTATGTCTGTTTACCTGATAGCTTTGTCTCTGTTGAGATATTTGTCTAAGTAGGCAGAAAAAATAACAGAAAAAAAATGTGCGTGTCAAAAATTCACCTCTGTTCAAATAAAGGCCGGCACTTGAGATCAAATATGGCTTGTCTCGGCTGGTCCTAGTTACAAGCTACAGTAACCTTGCTGTACCCTCGTGGCTCCACCACTTCACCTTCTCCTTTCTTCCCTCTACCCTCTCCGGTCCCTGGATCAGCACCTCCCATGAAGGCGCCGGTAAAGGACCCTCTGTTATTGCCCAAATTAATAGCCCTGCAGATTCCCGGTGCAACAACCTCATTCTCGTACCAATTTATTCAGCGCACATCCTTGAAAAGATTGAGAATATTTCGGAAATTTCTTCCTTGTCTTGGAAGCTGTTCAAAGATTAAAATTATCGAATTTTTAAGGGTTGTTTTTTTCATTCTTTATATAAAAGCCCCTAGGCTAGAATAATTAAAAATATGATCAGAAGGAATATAACCAAAAATGTTTTTTACACTAATACTTTGCTGGAGATATTTTTTTTTACCCTAAGCAAATACGAAGAAAATACAAGTCTTATTTTCAAATAATAATTATAATTTAATTTAATGTGATAATACATGTATTGTGATAATGTGATCACTGAATAAATTGTTTTAGTTAAATAACAAATTTAAAAGCTTAAATTAAAGTTATTTATTCATAGAATCTCTTTTTAAAGAGCCCTTGAGGTATTATATTACGAAACTGGCGCTATACAAGTAATCCGTAATGATAATAATAATTATAATTCTATTTAACAAACTACATTTTTTTTTTTGGAAACATTCATATCGTTTTTATTTTATCATGTTCTGAAAAAAAAAATTGGGGTCACTCAGTGTGTGGATTCGTTAACGAAAAGATTTCTCCAAGACCGAGCTAAAAACAAAAACTTTTTATATTTAAATTTATGTTATTTTATTACTATCGTACTTATTATTTTTTTTATGTACAAATGGAGTGACTAGTATTAAGGTATATATAGAAAGTTAAAAATGGCCCATAACTTTGGTTTGTTGGTAAACGTTGTGTTTTTATTAAAATAGCTGCTGTTTTTTTCAAATAAATAAATACATACCAAAGTTTTTTTAAAAAGCGCATAACGTATTTTTATAAATGGTTTGTGTTGTATTATTTTATTAGGTATTTCACTTTTTAAAAATTAAAAGAAATATCTACAAACCAACGGCAACATTTTTATTCCATTTTCTTACCATTCAATTTTGTTTTGTAAATACCTTTTTAAAAACATTTTTTTAACACTTTATGTTTATCATTCTGAATATTTATAATAATTTAACATTTATGTTTGAATATCCATAAACTTTAAATTATTCCTTCAGTAAAGCTACTTTTGTGTGATCGAGTCGAATCAAGTATTGTGTAAAGAGATTAGATATATACAGCAAAAAAACTGCTAAAAAGATTAACGATACTAATTTTGATATCCACAGAAAACGAGAAAGACTGAAAACGACATAGCATAACCAAATCTAACAAAAACTTGAGTATGGACATGTGAAAAGTCGGAATAATAAGCTGGCATGCATGATAAACTTTATGAATATAAAAGAAGATCTGATTTAAATATAGAGCGAAACGGCTTTCTATCCTCTCTGCACTCTTACAAGGAAACGTCGTGTTTTGATTAGACATGTATTTTTCTTTTAAAAATGCATTCTGAACAAATTTTTAATACACCGATTAACGTTTTTTCGTTGACCTCGTGGTCAGCGCGATTGCCTGCCAAGCATAGTTGATTCCCGGCATGGTTCATTTGAAATATTAATTTAAAAGAGTGTTTCCTCATCAGAATATTTCATCGTCCCTGGACTGGTACCTGAAGCGCAAGACTGATCAGCTTATCTTCATGTAACAAAAATATATCAAGGTACTCTGCGATTGATGAACCAATGCAGTGCCCTATGCACCATAAGGTGTAGAAAGAGAAAGATGACGAACGTTTTTTTAACACATTCAAAGCATGGTCATATTCTTTTATTGCAATTTTGTTATGATTCACTCTAATCTTTCGATTTTGGGGGCATTTTAAACAAGTTGTAAATACGACAATGTTTGAGTGTCCAAATGCTTGCAGACTGGCTGGTTTATGTTTTATCTCTTTGTTGAAATAAATTTAAATATAAATAACTCCTGCGGAGGAAATCCAGCCAGTTTGCAAGCATTTGGACATACTCAAACATTCTTAAATTAACTACCTGGTAAAAGAAGAAGTATAAAAATTGGAAAATTGTTTTCAAGCGCTGCCTAGTAAGTGATTTGGTTCAGCCGGATGAATCTCACCCACGTAATAAAGGTTTCAGCTCTTTTACTTCACTAAAGTCAAAAGATGGAAGAGTTGAGGAAATGTGGATGTTCAAACATGGGCAGAACGGTGAATGTTACACAGTGTCACTTAATCTATTCAGTGGCCGCTTATGACCTGTCATCGGCTGGCCATTCAAAGCATAGCCAGCCAATGATAGATCATAAGCCCTGGCAATTTCTAGACTTCCATATTCCCTTCTCAAAAATGTTTTCTCTTATTGTTGATATAAACTCAAAGTAGTAAATTACTCACAATAAGAACATGGGGTATCAAGATGGGGTTGAGTAGGATTCGAACCTCGGACCTCTGATCCGTGAGTCCGCAACACAAGCCACAGGACCACAACCCAATTCAGTATGTGTGTGAAGAATAATGTGTTTGATAAATCCATTTGAACTTAATTTCAAAGATCGGTTCATATCTACTGTCAATGTTTTACCGGAAGAAGTCATTATTATGTATTAGCCTTGCCTGACAACTATAGGTATGGCTCATTTCATACACATCGGAGGATCGAAATTTAAAAATAATAATTGTTTTTATTTCTTTTATTTGTTTTTAAGTTGTAAGGGTGTTTTCACACCAAAATATTTTAACGTAGTTATGCAGAAATCAGCCAGCCATAGAAAAGTGAAACTGAGATAATAGCACCTTGATGAAACGAGTGAATGATCAAATCTTCACGACAGTGGGAATGTTTTTGATTTTGACAAATGATAAACAATGAATACATTAGTTTTTTTTACATTACAAACAAGAAAATAAGTATGTTTTTAACTAGTTTCATTGATTTTTAAAGAACCGTCAGATTTTTCTAGTGCTGTGGGTGTTTTTTGCAAATTAAGAAATGCCGTTTATGTGATTGACACTTTTTTCAATAGGTGATTTTTACAGTTTAATTGTATGAAAACGGTCTGGCTGTTTTCGCAGAACATAGAATTGACCTTACTGCACCCGAAAACAACAATTTTTCTTTTTTTTAAATTGTGGACTGGCTGTTTTCTGCATAACTACGTTCATATCATAGTCCCTAGACTGGTACCTGAAGCGTAAGACTGATCATTTTACCTTAATGTAGCAAAAAATGATTAAGATACGCTGCGATTGGTGTACCGATTGGTGAACGATGATGATTTCTAAACTTAATCCACCCTATGTAACATTATTATTAAATCGTTTTTAATTGGCCTGTAGCTTTAACAAAATAGGGTAGGATTTTTGTAAGTTTGACATTTACTTTAACAAACAAGTCATCAATCACCGATACAAAATGACACAGTTTACCTTCTCACATAATAAACAAGTCAGGAAAAAGAAAAAATGTTAAAACTTCAAAACAAAGAATTGAAAACAAATCAAACCAAATTAAAAACATTAGAAAATGTGGAAGTCTTGGCATTTACAGAGCTAATGACCTGTCATAGACTCCCAAACATATTTCCCTCTCTAATTTTTTTTTATCCAATCACAAGGCTTATGAGAGCCCTAGTAGGTTGGCATTTATGATGTATAATAGATGCAATAAATTTATTTAATCTTAACAATCTTAAAATATTTTTTAATGTACAATAGGTATTTTATTATATAAATAAAACACGAGTGATACTTTAATCCACAAATTTGGAATATCCAGTGACCGGTTTCATCGCTTTCGCGACATCTTTCAGACTGGTATCTTTATTAAAAAGTTAAATGTATTTATACAGAACAGAGGTAGGGATAAGATTTTTTTTTTTATTTATTTATTTATTTTTTTTGGTAAAAATACTTAAACTCAATAAAATAGCATTATATCAATTCATTAGTTAACCCAAAGAAAATTTGTTGATAATGATCCTTAAAATAAAAATAATTTTATTTCATTTACTTACATATAACTTTGAATTATGTATCCTTACCTCTGTTCTGTATAAATACATTTAACTTTTTAATAAAGATACCAGTCTCGAAGATGTCGCGAAAGCGATGAAACCGGTCACTGGATATTCCAAATTTGTGGATTAAAGTATCACTCGTGTTTTATTTATATAACAACAACAACAACAAACCATCACGCCGTTTCCCCGTAGGGATAGGCAGAGAGGATAGAACGCCATAACACTCTATCTTGGCATACAGACCTCGCTTCCTCTACATTCATACATCTTCTTATGCACTCACGCCGATTATTCCTACTTTTGACATGTCCATCTTCAAGTATTTGATGGACTTGATCGTGCCATGTCTTTCTCGGTCTTCCTCGTTTTCTGCATCCATCAACATTTGCATCGTAGATCCCATATATAATAAATTACAATGAACTTCCATCAAGAATTTTCACTTACAAACTTAAATGTTTTACAATAGGTATAGTCATGACATGATCTAGGCAGACATGTAAAGTGTATCATCTCAAGTCAGGAGTGATAAGACCGCATTTTTTCCATCTTTGTAATGTTTAAATCTCAATAACTCTCTAGGGGGTAAAATCCAGAATTTTGCCTACAAACATTTGGACACACAAAGAATATTGTATTTCACCATATTTGTGGAAAAAAAATTATAACTAAGGTGCAAAAAGGACACGTGCTCTGCGCACGCGCATAAAAGCACACGCCTACACCAACGTGCACTAATTACACATAAGTATAAATTTCCAAATAGGCCTCAGTTCTTTTACATTCATTGATATTGTTAAGCGCGCGTGCAGATTCCGCCTTTAAATGAGTATTTATTCTGAATTTGTTCATACTGAATAGGTACCACGCCTTTCTCTGACTTCCTCATGTTTTACATCCATCAATATTCACATCCTGAAGACGGTAAGCGCTATCGAAAAAATCAAGAAAGTACTGTTGCGTCGGCTTGAACATGTAGAGCTATTTCTTTCTTCTTCTTTCTTCTTCAGCCTTCTGTCCTCCACTGCTAGATATAGGTCTCTTCCATTCCCTTCGATCTCTTTTGTTTGGTTGCTGCTTGCAGCCAATTTTCACCCCGCACAGCTGCTATGTCGTCGGACCATATTTTTTAAGGTCTTCCGATGCCTCTCTTATTCTCCCAAGGTCTCCATCTTAAAAATTTTAGGGTTCATATTGTGGGGTCTTGTCTCGCAGCTTGTCCCACCCATTGCCACTTCAGCCTTGCTACGCGATCCATGATATCCGCTATTCTGGCTCGATTCCTAATTTCCTTATGTCTTACTCTGTCTCTTAGGCTTATACCAAGTGTTGAGCTTTTAATGGATCGCTTGTGCATTTGAACAATTTGTTTCCAACTAAAGCGATTAGACAGCAAAAAAACGGCTTAAAATATTAAAGGTGCAAATGTTGATGGATGCAGAAAACGAGAAAGACCGAAAAAAAACAAAGCATTACTAAATTTAACCAAAAATACATAAATATAGACGAGTCAAAAGTCGGAATGAGGTCGAGCGTGTATGGAGCGTTCTATCATGTCTGCCTACTACTGGAAAACCGAAGTGATAATTAGTTCGTTTTAATAATAAAACGAACTAATTATCACTTATAAAAATAATTTTAGTCGTTTTTTTTCAGCGTTCGCTCTCCACATGCATTAAAACGTCGCTGCACCATCTTAATTTTGTGGACATGGGTTAGTCCAAAACTGATCAGCATGTTTTTTTTGTATTTAATTTTGTGCTAGAAAAAAATACGTTTTAATTTTATTTTTTAAAATTACTTGAATCGTCAAGTACGAAGAATAAGTAATTTTGCGAACTTATTGCTAAAAGCAATATCTTCCACCCAACTAAAGAGTATTAATTATTAATTTATGATGAGCATTTTAACCGAGATGGACCATTTTTTGAGAAAGGTGCATTATGGAAGTCTAGGCATTTACAGGCATTTACATTTTTTATAACTAACATTGAAGTCCGAGAATGGACGCAACAGCTTCTTAAAACGATCGTCTTAAGCATGCGGCTGTGGACCTGGCTTTGAAACGTGCTGCGCATACCAAAGTTGCCTCTTCTTTAAACCTGCGGGATCACGCCATTCGGAAGGCCGTCGATGACGATCTTTCGACTTTATTCGACGGAACTAAGGGGCGCTGGATTGATGAGGAAAAAAGTAAAAATGCTGGCTGGCAATAGGGTCTCCTGGAGGCAACTGGTGATGTCCACATGCTCCACTTAGGAGCGGATGTGGAAAAGAAGAAGATGAGAAGGAATTTACTAGGCTCATGACGTATAATCTGTCAATAGCTGGTATTTACTTCAATTAAATCATGGGTTTTTTTTTAAAGTACCGAGTAGTAAAATGGAAACACGTTGCAGAAATCTCCGCTTAAAATAAATTACATCTCGCAGGGATATTTGCTTTTTTTATGTTTCGTTCAATCTTGTATTTTTTGTCGTCAGCGAAGTTTCTAACACATTGGTCGATGTTTTAATACTCCTACACGCACCATGTATAATATCTGCTTCATATCAGCTTTATGCATCTTAACGGCCGATTCTGAACTGACATTTTGGGCAACCTTTACTTTGTACACTAGCCTTAACCTTTACCCCCATATGTTGATCTGTTTAGCGTTTAGGGAGCGACGCAAGCGCGTTTTAACGCGACTTCGCCATCGATAGCTAAGGGATGAGGGTAGGACCGAAGATAGTCCTTATTTAGATGCGTAAGCATAAGTTTTAACCTCAAGAACAACTTTTTTTTTTTGATAGAAATATTACAACATAAATTACATCGTGTGTGCGTTTTACTGAAGAGAATATACAAGCCAAGAATGTACGGGATTTGTGAGCTAAGATTGGCAGGTTTAAGTGATCACATTTCACTTTGTGCAATATTTATATTTTATTCATATTAATTTTGTTTAAAAAAAACAAATTTCTTCAATTAATCTATATCTTTTCCTTATAAAGCAAACATTTTAAAACCTGAGTGAGATTCCACCAATTTTTTTAATCCATTCGGAATTGCCTGAAACCACTTAGTAATTTTTTCAACTTTTACTATTTTAATGCATATTTGTAAGTATTAATTTGAACATAATACAAAATTGGATGTCAAAGAAGCATTGCTCTTCAAACTTACTCGAAAACCGTTTTTATGTGTTAATTATTTAATGACACAGAATATTATCATGTATGTAATAATCTGTTTAACTATGGTTTATCAATATAATGACGACGGACTTCAAAAATATTATTAAGTAATGCATTTGCTACTTAAACATTTGTTTGCTAATTACACTTGAAATGTGATACCATCTTGTTTCTTAAAGATCCTAGCAGTATTATTACCCTTCAAAAGAACACAACACGGCTTAGTTGAATTCAAATCAGGAGTTGCATACTGAGAGACGTCTACAAAGAAACTAATGGGTCAAAACGTATTTCTGAGTAGTTTAGTCGCCTTCTGTTTGATGTGCGTATGCGGTTTCTGGACTATTCTTAATTCTATGAGAGCAATCTTTTAATATGTCTTCATTGGAGAAACGTAGAACTGAGATGGACCTCATATGCATTTTCAAAATACTTAATGCTATAATTGATGTTCCATATCTGCTGCAATCAATTTATTTTCACATTTTCAACCATGTCACCAGAAAGGAACATTTGCTATTTATTAAATATTCTAAGAGAATTTTTTTTTTTTATGCCCCAATATCCAGAATGTGTGGATTAGTAAATTCGTCACATAACTTGGAATTTTTCGGGATAGATCTTCCGGCATTTCGTAAACGTCTTCGCCACTAAAACAGTGTGGGATGAAAATGGATTGACATGGGTTAGCTTGAAGTCTTACATGGTGATTGTGTTTTATGAATATGTTGTATACCATTATTTTATTGCCCTTGTTTGTCTTTGCCATATAGTTTTATGTTTTTTTTTTTTGTTTTCAGTTTCTTGAATATATGTTTCTTCATGTAACTGATATAATTGGCTTAGGCCGTACATATTATAAATAAATAAATTTATTACTGGCGGCTCCTGACCAAAAACTTTGGCAGTGCATTTCTTTAAATTTTGTTAACTTGTTACTATGTTTTTTTTTACTTTTCTTTTACTTTGTTTTTTATAATGATCTTTTCTTTTTATTAAGTGGAACACTTTCCATTCCTCGACATAGAACATTATTTTTTAGTTCAAGCTGCTAGACTTTGGAATGAGCTACCTCTTCATATAAAAAATAAATAAATATTTTTCAATGTCTTTAACTATGTATTTTGTTTTTACTATGTATTTTACTAAAATTTCAAATATGTTTTTTACTAGATTAACTAATTTTTTTTCTTATGTTTTTTACCATATTTCCACTGTCTACTATTTTTATTGTTATTTCCTTGTATTGATTAAAGTTTTCTATTTGAAAAAATTGACTGGCTTAAAACGGGGTAAATAACCCTAGTTAGATAGTCAAAGCAATTTTCTATAAATGCACTAGCGGACCCGTCAGACGTTGTCCTGCTTGATCGTTGGCTTCCCTGCTATTAGCTTGAAAAAATACTTTTCATTGATAAGTAGGTACCTAACTACTTGTTTGTGATTAAATTCCAAAACTTAAAATTGAAAATATTAAATTATTTTATTTAAGTAGGTACTTAGGTACTTGTTTATGGTTAAATCCCAAAACTCAAAATAAATGTTTTTTTCAAATAAAGCAATCTTTTTGCAAACCTCAAACTCCGGTCGTCTCACCAACAAAGGGGTGTACTTATGTAGGAATACGATTGTTTAAAATGTATTGAATTAAATATTATTGTAGCGTTACTTAAAATCCAATAAAAAGAAACAAATGGGTAGAAACAATAAGGAATATAAGGAAAGAATCTGATTGCGATCCACAAAAAAACAAATTGTGTTTGTAAAAATTCAAAACTACCTTTTTTTGTACCCAAAAAAACAACATATTTCCATTTTTTGCAAATGCATTCTACCCGAACGCAACCCTGTAATTAAACATTTATGCTCCCAACCTTTTTTTTACATATTCGATTGAAAATTTTAATATCTACGAACACGCACAGCGCAAAGATCTATGTTTCTCTGAAAACCGCACGTAAATCGGTTAAGCCGTTTAGGAAGAGTACGGTGACATCACACGTACAGAAGAATTATATATATAAAAGATAATTATATGCACAATGTACATATATAATATGATAATAAATGAACAAATTCAAAACGCGAAAGCTCACTTTTTTATTTTATTTGTGTGATGAATTCATCGTCTTTTTGAAAAATTATATAAACGGCAATTGTCACTCAATCCCTTCCATCTGAATACTTGATGATTAAACGCTTCACATCTCTTAGAACACAGCCACAGAGCTCAAAGCTCAAAATAAATCTTCTTACGAAACCAATAAAATTAAAAGGACTGTATAAGCGGAAAAACAATAACGTCTTTGTAACAAGGCGAAGTGGTCGCATTGTTCCTTACTGCCGTCAATACAACGAGAAGAATACTTGGAACAGAAAACAACTTAAAACCAAAATAAGCTCAGGAGTTATACGGACAGTAATAATAAACTACCGAAGAAATGATTAACCGACAGTAACTGTAGTTACCAAAGGGTGTAAAGTAATATTGTGAGGCTACCAGAATACAAACTAATTAGTACACATTTTCTCTCCTGTGGCCAATTTTAGCAATTGCGAGATATTGTGATTTACAGCAGCGGTCTTGAATTCAGATGGGAGTAACCCTTGAAATTGAAAATACTTGTTGAATTCTGTATACATAATACACACGTGTATTTTTTTCGTATAAATGCTTTACACGAATTCAAATAAAATTGTGAGGCGAGCAAATATGCGATGATGCATCATAAAAATTGCGGTATAAGTTTCTACCCACTATTTTCCAATGGAGCCAGCACTATAAATAATATTTTGTCTCTAAAAAGCTATACGAATTCGTATAACGAATAATTAATCATAACTTAGAAAACGACTCCTCTAATGCAAAAACAGCAGCCTCTGTTGTTTTATGGCTAACATATAATGTTTATGTCCAAACAAATAAAGAATTCAGTTGTTTGAGTGAAACCGAACTAAAATCCTCTACGAGTGCTTTTGACTCGATGGCTGCTCTCTTTTGTTTTTTTTAAGCGTAATATCTTATTTTTTTACGTTTCGACGTATTTTAATCACAAATGTTTATGACTACCAACAAATAATAAAAAGATACTAAATTAACTAAACAAAAAGTTCTGAATGCTTGAAGGTCAAATTTTGGAAAAACCTCAGTCAAGTATAAAAATTGACATACCTCCCAAACTATAAAACTTTTGATAAAGAAAATTAAGTCCAATGATTAGAAAATGACCTTCTCTATATGCAAATTTGATATGGCGGGTTCAGTTGTAGTTTTCTTGTATAGCATTGAGTAATCGGCGCGTCCTCTAAAATATCTGGGTAAGTAATTCATGTACATCTATAAATTTTCCATTACTTATTTTTTTAAGTCTACATTTATGCTTTTTGTATAAAAATCAAGCCAAGCAAGTACCTACTCGTAACTCGTAGGTCGATCGCAATCCACTCGCAAATGTTCGTCGACCACTGATCGATGGCGCAATCGCGCGTAAGTCCCCGAGTTTACTTCTCAGAAATTAAGAAGATCAAAGCACCAAGATAGATCTTATCCTTTTGGTATTGTGTGAATTTGAATGTGATCGCATTGCGATTACGATAAGTGTTTTGTTATTTTATCTTCCAGCTCATGGGACGGCGAAACGATCGCACAAAGCCACGGAAATACATTATTGAGTCCTCTTTAGAATTCATTATTTTCCTTTAACGCGTTTATCTGTTATTTAACTTTTTTATACTTGCGTCATTGATCATAATATAGAGATAAGATGACAAACATGAAAAACTGATATTTTACTTAGGTGAACAAATAACTAATGTTAATAAATATTAATATATATATTTATAGATGACAACCATGAAGTTTCGCATAAATAAATTGTCTATGTTTTTTATGAATGTATGTATGTGTATGCGCATGGGTGTATGTACGTGTGTGTGTATGTACATGTGTATATATGTGTATATTTATATATACATGTGTGTATATATGTGTATGTCTGTATGTATATGAATCAAAATGTGTATCCGAATAAGTTTATATTTTGTTTGTCTGTGCTCTATATTAATTTGTTAAGTATTATAATATATTAAAATGTAATTGCCTAGCTTGGAACGGGGTATGTACCCTTGTTAGCTGGGCAAAGTGAATATTGAATTGTATTTTGATAAAGAGTGTGAATAAATAAATAAATAAATATAACCACTTACTGACTTTTTTTAGTCTACCGGTTTCAAGACGTACCCGTATCTTCGTCAGGACACTCACTACACCAACATGTAAATACTAAAATACACCTCCACCTTCACCATCACCGTATTATATGAATACAGTATTTCTAAAAATACATCAATCACGTGCAGATTTATAGAGATGCGAACACCACCATGTCTAAACATGCACTAAGCTCAATTAAACAATGTTTCATCTTATATTGAAGAATTGGTAGGGACTTGAGAGGGATGGGAGGTAGAGGTGGGTTTACCCGATTGGTTAATTTTTCGTTTTAAAAAGTCGGTAAGTGGTTATATACAAATATTTACTATCATTAGTTAAAATGTTTGGCCACAAAGTTAATGCTTATTATGCACAAAAAGTCCTAAATTATTTTTTTGATAAAATATTGCTCAGTTTTTGTTTAAAAATATTGAAGTAATTTATTGTCCATTTATAACAATTATTTTACATTAAATCGACAGAAGTAAGTAATTGATTAAATATTTTAATTTTGCTGTATATTTAAAACTTTTTATAAAATATTGCGTTATCGTAATAATTTGGAAAAACAGTATTTATTTGAGGTTTAAATAAATATTTTGTTTCCGGTATTCTGATCACTTTTCCTTCCATGTAACCAAAAATGCAAAAATCGATGCATTACAAATTGAAAAGTGTAAATTTATTTTAAATGAAATGTAAAGGGTATATACGTAAAAATATAATTTAATGATTTATATTGTTAATAGTGAACATAGGTAGGTTAATATAAGTGTACAAATAATAAAAGAACAGTTTGAAAATTATAAACTAGGATAGTAAGTGTAAAATAGTAATAAACAATATTAGAATAAGTAGAGATGTAAATATTGTATTGTTAATATGTATATTAGATTATGATTATCATAGAACTAAATAAAATAAATAATTAAAAAAAAAAAAAAAAAGTTAATTAAATTAAAAACTAGATACGTTGTAATTGAAGTGCTAGAGCAGTTCCCTATGCACCACTGGGTGTGGATATGGTAATGGTGTTTTTTTTTTATTAAGTTTAAAATATTTTTACTAAAATTCAACTGATAATAGAAGTGAAGATACATATTTGATTTTCATATTGTTTGCACCTAGTTAGATATTATTTGACGCGTTTAAAAATTAACGGAGGGTTTCACTCATGATATAAATTAATGTGCATTATTGGTGATTATCGGCAAGATAATTATTTAATCGGCCAGATTTTCAATCCCAAATTCTATCGCGTGGGAGTTATACTGGCGAGCGCAACTAAGCTAATAAAAGCATGACATTTAAACCACCCCCGATATTCCTTTGTTGATCCCCGCGACTAGAAATATAAAGCGCCGTCAACATTGCCAAACTTATAGATTGATAACTATTATTATCGACCGAATCAGGAAGCCTAAGTGGTTAGCTTGAATGCGCGATATTTTTTTCATTCGTTAAGAGTTTGTATTGAAAGCTCCACTTGTGAAAATATATTGTAAAGTAATCCACTCGTGCTGCGCAGATGTTCAAACTCCGTGATAATTATATGCTTCATTTGCCGGTGGGCCCATGCGTTCGTAACACGATATTTTAAATGGCTGTGGAAGCATGTTCTACATCCCCACAACACATCTCCATTAAATTCTACATATTAAAATGAAACGAAAAGTTCTAACACGTGTTAACATTGTAATGCAAATATTCTGGGTCAAGAGAATAAAAGTGACGGTAAAAGGTTTATCCGAAGCATATCTGCGATATTTATAACGACTTACAATGCAAAGGTTTATTCAGTACAAAGGAATGGTAACTGTTGGTTGAGAATATTAAATAGAATTTATGAATGCTAAATGTGCAAGACGCAATAAGAATTTATAGGCAATAAAGTTTCAGAAATATTATTTCGATTTCTGATTCAATGCAATCTAAAATGGCACATTAGATGTATTTAAAAAATGAAATAAAAATTATTGTAATTTTGAATAAATATAAATATGTATCCCACTTCACTAAATAAAATGCAAATAATAATTTCAGACATACGAGTACCTATATTTATAATCGTTATAGTGAATTAAAAAAATATTTTAAAGATGACAGGCGCCGTAGCACAGTTGTTTAGACGGCCAACTGTAAAATTGGCGTCGTTGGTTAGATTTCTGCCAGTTGCAAGAAAAAAATCCAGGAAATATTTTTTTCTCAATTGCTCTGGGTGTTATGGTGTATTTTTGTTACTTCCTTTCATATACTCTCCATCCTACCTGCTGATCTGCCTTAAAATAGAGGGTTGGTGGGTTATTCCTTAAAAATAACCAAAAATATGGGAATTTTAACAAAAAAACCATAGTTATTACAAAATTCAGGAGAATGTAAAATATTTTACTTATTTAAATAAATAAATTCTCAACTCAACGATAATCCCCAACAATATCCATTATATCAAATTTTATATGGATCGAAAGTACGTTTCCTTTATTTAAAACTATTTATTCATTTTATTTTACAGGGTAAAAAAAACGTTTTTTGTCTCTACAATTCCACATGCATGTAAATATCTTCAATTACTGAACTACACAGAATATATAGAATTACAAAAAAAGAAATTAACGCAGTAAAAAAATATGTAATATTTTGCTGGTCGAAGGTTGGAGCTCCTACTCTAGTTGGTAATTGACAGAAGACACGATGTTAATGTTTAATGCGAATGTATCCCATAGCGAATAAATATACGGAACTGGGTTGTGATGCACGAGAGTAACGGCGATGATATGTTGAAGTGACTGCACGCAGACTACATGCTGAAACTGGGTGACTGCGTTCAGCTGACTTGGGAGGGATAATATATATTTTTGGAGCTTTCTATTCTAGCCTCATAGTAAATAAATATTTTTAATTTTAATAAACGTTATTAAATATTTGTATATAACCACTTACCGACTTGTCTATGTATACCGGTTTCGAGATATTAATTTGTGCAACAACTATGGGTTGGTTTAATTGGTGTCCTAGCGAAGAGACGAGTACGTCTCGAAACTGGTAGACATTGAAAAGTCGGTAAATGGTTATATACAAATATTTAATAACATTTATTAAAATGTTTGACAATAAAGTTAATGCGTTAAATATTAATAATATTTTTAATTTTGTTTTTCATAAAAGTTAGATAAGTATTAAAAATATTGATTGACGTGCGATTGAAAATTGTTAAATATATTATAATGTTCTCCAAATACTTTCATCTTGACACACATGAATAGCAGACGATGACTATATTGTTTTTTTTGACACGAACATTGAAAATTTCACCTCTTGGCAAATAAAATAAAATAACAAAATCTTGAATGCCTACTATAAACATAAAAACAAACTACTTGTATGTTTCGAATTGTATAGTAATACAAAATAAATGGTGAATCAAATTTAGAGCTCATACCTGGATTTACCCATTCTTTCTGCATGAAAATAGAAATAACTAAATCTATAACGCGTTACACCCACATAGACTGTAGAGAATTCAAAATCGTTTACGACGTAAAATGTAAAATGCAACATTGACCCAAACGACAAACACAATCAGTATATTCCTTTTGTATACAGAGATATTGACTCCTGATCCTTTGTGTAAGCCAGGACACTGTCTATAGTGTCTATTGTCCCCTTTGTCCTCATTATGGAGTCCTTCAGTCTACAGAATTCAGTGGAACGATATTACAATGCAGTTTTGAAAAATGGGCGCAGATGCAACTTTGAATATAGTTTGAAGGTTTAATGTCTAGGTGCTATTTATTACTCTTGAATAATACAAAAACTAGTAACCGGTGACAGTAAAATTGATGATGTAGAGAAAAAAACGTTGTATGTAAAAAATATCATTATCTTTATTTTTGCCACCGAAATAATTTTACATTCTCCAAGCACTGACGTATTTAAAATCGGATATTTTTAATGGACGCGTTATTTCTTTATACGTTCATTTATTTACGTAAGATTTAGCTTGCGTCGCTTGCAGGGCCATAGCCAGGGGTACGCCAGGGCATGCTCCGCCTAGCTCGGAAGATTTTATGCCTGCCCTAGTCGCTATCTAGATCTTGCTCCTTATGAAAATATAATTATTATGAACGTTTGTAACAACAAAATTAATAGAGATATAAATCATGTAATGAATTTACTTATTTAGTTATTAACGACGACGTTCTAAAATATCACCGATATTACATAAAGTCTGTTGCTTAATGCATTTTTTTGTGTTCTCACTGGGAATCGAACCCGGAACCTTCCGCGTGTTAGTCAAGCGTCTTAACCACAACACCACGGAGGCCACCTGATATTTTGTTTTATTTTTTATTTATAAATTTCATAAAAAGTACATGTTTTTGTAAAATTCTAATCATATCTACTTTTGCACATTTAGTAAATGTTATCACCGTAATTCTCCAAAAAAAGAGACTTACTCTTGTGCTTGGAGAGTGACTAACACTGTTTTAGTTGTTTGTTTATAAGAGTTTATATAATTTTAAATACGAGTATATATAAAAGAAAAACAAAAATAAAAACATAGGATTTATAAAGAAAAAAACATAAAACAATAATACATTCATACTAATTATAATTCGATGTTGTTTTTACACGAGTTCGAAAAATTTCTTCATAATTATATTGGATATTTTTATTTTTATATATTTTAAGAAAAACAACAACAATTGTTATATAATATAAAAAATGTACACACATCCAGTTAAAGTTTTTCACAAATATAATGATAGAACATGTTACACAGTTAGGAGAAAAAATAAAATAATATATTAGAAAAGAGAAAAAAGGATGTTTGTTTTGTTTATCACAGTTGTATAGTAATTGAAGCGTTTTCTCATCATAGGACATTTTTCTGCAAAACGTCACGTTCTTCAACTATCAGATATTGTAAGTTCATGATAAAGGTCCATTAGAAAATAATTATTATACCTACCTAATCGTAATAAAACGAATGCTGATCGGTTTTGAAAACATAACACATTTGTTTCGTTGTCAAGGATTCACGAAATAACTTATTTTAATATGTAGGAATGATGACTTTACTTGTGTTAAACAAAATAAATTTAAGAAAACAAAATGCACAAAAAAAAACTGTTTTTTTTTTTTACCGACCGGTTTCAAAGCTACACAAGCTTTTTTTATCAAGGTATACTTAACTAGTGTGTAGCTGTCAAACCATTTGGTAAATTAAAAATAAGTGGTTCAAAATAAAGATGTTTCACATTTATTTTATTACAATGAATATTATGAACAACCACAAAGTTATTGATTCAAATATACACATTTTTTTAACTTGATATTTTGCTAAATTTTATTAAATATTTGTATTTAACCACTTACCGACTTTTCTATGTCTACCGGTTTAGAGACGTATTTGTCTCTTTGTCAGGACAACAATCAAACCAACATGCAAAACCCATTATACACGTTTACCATAGTTGTTGCACAAAAAAAATCACGACGTGCGTTTTAATAATGCACTGATTAGGTTATGAATATATTATACCTATGTTGTGAAAGAAATAATTTTTAAAAAGAGGGAGGGGATGAAGGAAGGGGCGTGGGTAAATATGTATAGAGTGACCATTACTCATTTGTTTATTCAAAATTAAACTCGTTTAAATATTAATGAACGTATTAAGGCTTTTTAGGCTATGTCAGTATCAAACCATAATAATTAACAATAAAAAATACATAGTAAAACTAATTAGATTTAATTGTAATGACATGTAATGCAATAGAATAACAATTCAAAAAAACAGGGTTTAAGTAATAAATAATAAAATTCCAAAGAATATAATCAGATATAAATATTAAAATATAAATTATACAAATTTAGATTCAAACATAACATTATAATGGAACATCGTTTGATGGGCTATATCAAAAGGTGGTTTGATTATTGATCAAAGGATCTAATGTGAAATATGTTCAAACTATTTACTTTAAAACCTTTTTATTTGTTTGTATGATTTTAACTCCTGTATCTTTATCATATTTAATCATGATTAATTATAATTCATGATCAAATTTCATTAGGTGATTTGCGAACTTATGTTCTGATAAAGAGGTGCAAATTGGTGTCCTGACAAAGAGACGGTTAGGTAAGTCTCGAAATAATAATAATAATAATAATGGATAACTTTTATAGCGCCAGTTTCGTAATCATTATTTCACACCTAAAGGGTGCTTAACAAAGTGATTATATAAATATATAAATTTAATTCTAACTTTTTAATTCAAGAAAACTAATGTGCTTTGTCAGATGCGAAGAATTTATCAAATAATTTAGAGAACAAGTGGGTTTTAAGTTTCTTCCGAAACATCACTTCACTCTCACAGTTTCGGACTTCTGCTGGGAGAGCATTCCATGCCGTAGGGCCTGCGACCGCAAATGCACGTTCGCCGAATTTAGTGCGCTGTTTGCGTAGAGGTATAATAACTTTTCCTTTCGACGTAGATATAGCTGATCTAAGCCTAAGACGTCTGTCAGCGAGTTCATCTGGAATGCAGAGTTCCCTTAGATATTCTGGAGCAGAGTTGTGCAGTGACTTATACATAAGCCAACAGAGTTTGTATTCGACCCTCTGTGGAAAACGTAGCCAGTGTAGTTCCCGAAGTAGTGGAGTGATATGACTGAAATTAGAGATTCCGAAAATAAGTCTCGCTGCGGCATTCAATACAGATTGTTGGCGAGTCATTTTGTTCATCGGTAGACCTGCATAGATACCATTACAATAATCGACTCTAGACACTACAAATGCATTTATTAATTGACGGGCGGCATCAATCGGCATTTTTTTGCGTATGCCGATAGATATAAAAAATTTGGTAAATATTTCATGACATTTAGTACAGTAGTTTTTTACAAAATACGAAAATTTGATGCGGTGACGCATAAAATTATGAAATCGATACTTTAAGTCTTAGTGGGTTATTAGTGAGAAGTGGTAATACGTAGAAAAACTTTTCGTATTTATTGTATAAGTACAGAAATAATAAATAGAAAAGTGCTTAAAAAATATTTAACAGTAGATTTTTTAGGTAAAACAAACTGGCAAGTTTCCGTTTGTAAATTCTACCAACAATCTCCACGTAATCTAGTTTATCTCTCCTCATAAACTTAATTCCTACTTTAATGCGGTTAAAATATAAATCGTAAAAATATGATAAATTATACGAAATCGTATTGCTTCGTATTCGCCTACAGCAACTTATCTCCAACATTAAATCAGAAGTTGGTTAAAGTTTTGAGACGAGAAAAACCAGCGATACATCCCTCAGTTCGCATTTATCGAACCTTCGTGAAATTTGAATAAGGGTTAATATAAACACAATTTACATCAAACTTGTTCTCAGTTTGAATCAACAATTCTCGCTTTGTGTTCGGTGTTATTTCTGATTTGATAATTTGACTAATATTATTGTAGCCCCGTTTTCAGATACATTGTCAAAGTAGAGAGAAAACCAATAGATCTCCCAGTTTGGAAGAGAACATTAAACTACCAACACCTTTAAAGTCGATCATTATCATTTTGACATTAAGATAAAACACTTATTTCAGTCTAAATATTTCTATTTTTCAACCCTTGTAATGTCACAATGGTCTACATACAAAATTATCTCTTTATTTTATTTGTTTAAGTTGTCTATGTATGTGTTGGACGTGGTTTTTATTTAAGGCGCACGGAAGGAATGCGGTAATGTGTTTTGACGCTGCCCGGTTGAGTTTCGATAAAAATTGGCGTGTCGATATTCACGAATTTATCATATTCCTGAGCATAATATTTTTGTCCATAGGTACCTAGGTATGCAAAAAAGTAGGTTTAGTATTTTTTATTATTATTTTTTATTATTATTATTTATTGGGGATATCAACAGTAATACATGTTACAAAAATACAACAAATAAAATATACAGAGAATAAAACCAATGACAGATATCGACAGAAATACATTTAATACACGTACAATACATTTATTTATTTATTTATTTATTTATTATCATTATATTACATACACAAAATTATAATTTATGTAAAGTTGCTTTGACTGTCTAACTAGGGCTATTTACCCCGTTCTAAAACAGTCAAAAAAATATAAAAAACAGTAATCAATTTATAGAAACAGTTATAAAGATACAGGACAAAGTGAAAAACAAAGTAAAAAATGGAGTAAAAACATGGTAAAAAATGTAGTAAAAACATAGTAAAATTGTAATAAAAACATAGTAAAATTGTAGTAAAAACATATTAAAAATGTAGTAAAAACATAGTAAAAAATGTAGTAAAAAAAAACGTAGCAAAAAAAATAAATTATTAAAACAAAGTAATAAATGCAGTGAAAACATAAAAACAGAATACATAGTAAGAAACATATTTAAAGTCATAATAAAAAAATGAATGTTTGTTGTATAGCAAAAAGCATATTTAAAGAAAGAAAAAAAAACAGCATATTAAAAAATAAAGTAAAAGATGTAATAAAAATTTAAAAAAATAAATACATAGTTAAAACAAGTTAAAAAGTCATGAGGATCTTAAAAATTAAATCAGTAAAAAACAACATACTAGTGTGTTTGTGTGAGTGTAAGTTAGTGAGAGGGTGGGTGTTATATTGGAATGAGGGTGGACATGTGTGTAAATATTGCACAAGTGTCAAGTGTCGAAAATGTAAATATATTTAAAATATTAAGAATTGGAGATAAAATGTAATAAAATAAAATAAGATAAAATAAGACTTTATTATTGAAACTAAGTATAAGACCAAAAAGTATATTTTAAGACGCGCATTTTAAATGTTATTTTTTTACAATCAAATAGATCAATAAGAGGAAAGTTCAAATTATATTCACTGGCAAAACATATAAGTGGAAAGTTCTGGGCATAGTTCGTACGAACTGCTGGCACATGAAATAGAGAGCTCGACGTGTGACGGGTGCGGTAGCCGGGGACATTTAATAATAACTCCGATAAAAGAGCCGGACTATCAAGGCGTTCACTTAGTATGTCATGAAGCACCTCCATGTCCAACTGTAGACGGCGATCTTCTAAAGTAAGCAAGTGGTGTTTTTTGCAGGAAGACATATAATATCGACATATATTATGAAATACAAGTTAATAATAACTTTACCTAAAATGATAATTTATGGATGTCACATTCAGGAACGAACAAAATGTTTAGGAAACAAGATTTGTGATTAAATTTTCAATGTAAAATTATTATTCTTTTTGATAATTAAGTGCCTATTTAATTAATTCAAAAAATGTATCTAAGGCTTCTGATGTGTTTTGCATTAAAACAAGGTCGATTTCAGATTTGTATTGCAACTTAAAAAATATTTTTATGACGAAATAGGACTAAGGTGTTTTATTAATTAAATAGCTTATTGCGATAATATCTGCCTTTTTAATTTCAAAATAGCAGAAAACGGACTCCCGTATTTTATTCACTAAGGTAGAAAAGATAATAATATTATTTTCTTTACAAATCATTAGAATAGTTCAGTGCAAAATACTTGTTTAGATATGATTTGAATTGAAACCCATTTAGGCTTATTCAGTCACAATTTCATTTCGTAAGTTCGTTCGTTCGTAATACATCCATCTCAGTCTAACGCAATAAAAAAATACAGATTTATAAAAAGTTGCTTTGACTGTCTAACTAGGGTTATTTAACTCGTTCTTAAACAGATATGATTTGAATTTACCCGAGTTGAAAACGTAAATTTAAATGTGTTTACTTATTTTACTGACCATCCGTTACAAATGGGCAAGGTGATCAGTCTTACGTTTTAGGTTCTCGAAAGAAAAAATACTGCAGTAAAAAAATATTTTTTTAATCGATATATTTCATAAATGGTACATGTTTTCTTTTTATTTTATGCAAATCTACTTTTATACATATATTAAATGTTATAACTGTAACTTTGTAAAGAGATTATTTTTTGTGCTTGGAGAGTGACTTACACTGTTATAGTTATTTATTTATTAGAATTTCTATAATTGTTTATAAAAATAAAACCAAAAAATAATTACACATTCATACTAAATAAAATTGAATGCAGTTTCTACACTCATTCAAAAAAATTATTTAAATTTACTTTGAATTTATTTATTGGTATATTAGTTTTAATAGTTTTTAGTTCACTGAGAAGATTTTTGACACTTTTGAAGACAAAGCTATTTTGACCATGACTTCTATGGAATTTAGGGATTTTAATATTATTTTGGTATCTGAGTGACTTATTCATCTCAAATTCTAATTTTTAAATAATTTCATAACGACCTGTCCAAAAATCAAACCCGGGATCTCAAGTACGACATGCAAATGCGACAACCGCCACACTACGAGGCGGACTTTTTTCTACTTGGTTTCTTTTATCCGAATTTTTATCTTAAAGTAGCCATAGAACCGAAAACGTTCGAGGATTCTGGTTATATTTCACATACTGCTGGTGTTTTTTATGCGTCCAGAATGGACAGAAATCAAATAAATCTGTCATATTAGTCATAATCAAAAGATGCCCATGATATCCTTGCTCAGATAAACCTTAATATACCTCGCTGTAACTTGCATACGAATCCTGTCTTTGCTGTGGGAAATTATGAAACTCACATCGGATTCTTTTCCCCTCTGCCAAGGATCCTCAGAACAGTGAACGAAATCTCAATAAACGGTGCTGTCGATGGGTTCCTACAGCAAGGGCAGGCATTTAAGAAGCAATCGGTGTTGTTTCTCCTGAGTCGCGATGTCACACTTGTCATTTCCGCCTAGATTATGCCATATTTATACATTTTGTTAATTTAAGTAGATTTTAAGACTGTTAAGATTGAGTATTACTCATTTATGCCAATCTATTAGGGCTTACTTAAGTATGTTAAAAATATTTAGAAATCAAGTAATTACCTTTACATTATATTATGACTCATCAAAGTGCAGCATAGCAGATGAGAAAACTCTGAAATGCTTTTATTTCTGTTCGTGGCATTAGTTAGACCGTTAGCTTTGTAAAATTCAGCTCCGAAGCGCGTGTATGGCGTATGGCTCTCAAAATATGCAAACATATCAAAATGAATGTCTGGTTTAACAGCCTGCTCCTGCTATCGGGGGATCACAGTAAAGTTCGATGGCGTATCAACTGGCGTACTATTACTCCCAACTACCCTCAGTCAGCTTAACGGGGGCGATTTCGGAAAATGGCCGTTTAACCGTTACCATGCTGACGGCACAAAACGGCCCAGACCAAATTTCACGGGAAAATTGATAGAAAATAAAGCGAGGCTGGCGAGCGCCCTATTTCAACGTTACAATTCATGAAAAACGTTTTTTTTATATTGTCTATCTCAATGGTACTATTAAGGCATACGGTAGGTTTTTTATTATACTTTTGATCGTTATAAAAATAATTCAACGGAGAATTCTATTTTTTGTACGTCTGATTTCTTTTTTTCGTAATAATTAATACAAAAACTCAATTTAAATATTATTTTAACAGGAATAAGACACATATTACAACAAAGATAAATAACGTTTTAGAGATGGGAATATATAAGTCTGGGCATCTATAGGGCTTATGATCTGTCATTGAATGGTTTAGGTGGTTACTTTGTGTACTGTGTAAAATTCACCATTGATGTTTGTGAAGTCAAAGAGCTGAAACCTGTATTGATGCGGGTGAGATTCATCTGGTTGAATTATTTCACCTACATACAAACTAGGCGATGTCAGAACATATTCATAAAAATAATTATAATAACATGGGTCAGGTGGATTTATCAACAATGTTTTGAGTTCAGATAGTGTTTTTCTGGGTTATTATGCCGTGTTTGTGGGCTTTGTATTGCCGACGTTTCGGAGCACATTGCAGTGTCCATCTTCAGCCCTGAAGATGGACACTGCAATGTGCTCCGAAACGTCGGCAATACAAAGCCCACAAACACGGCATAATAACCCAGAAAAACACTATCTGTATTCTGAAGGCCGTGAAAACCTACGAACCATGTTTTGAGTTTGTCCAAATTTTTGTAGACAAGGACTGGTTTCAACCCTCTAGGGAGCTATTAATATTAACATATTATTAGAGGTAAAACAATTAAGAATATGGATATCTATGTACTTACAGACCTTATGAGCTGTCATCGGCTGGGTTGAATAGTAACTTTACATACATTTTGCCTAAACATATTTAGTTTGCTTTCATATTTACCTACGGCATTTTTTAATTCTCAATATAGTTTGCTTAATTTGAATATTAATTTCGCATGCGTGTTGGACAATTGTATATAATTTTAGGAGATAACTAGCGACATCTGTTGTTGGAAAGTAATGAGTTTTTTTATAGAACAGTAACCTTATTCTGTAACTAATTCTTTTCGTAGATTCATTCATATTGAATGAGAGGTAAACAGAGCGAATTACGATTTTGATTGCGTTAGAGTGAGATTGATATATGACGAAAGAACGAACTTACGAAACAAAATTGTTACAGGATAAGCCTGCATTTTTTTTGTATGAGACTGGTTTCCAAGCTTGACAATGGGTAAAGCCATGACACCATTTCCTTGTAAGGGTAGGCAGAGAGAATGGACCGACACACACGTCAATCCTGGCATACAATCCTAGCTTCTTCCACATTCATACATCTTGTCATACATGCCTTTCGGTTCTGTCTGCTTTTGACATGACCAGACTTAAGATTTTGGTTTATCTGATTATGTCACGTCTTCTTTAGTCGTCCTCGTCTCTCGCTTTTTGCCATATATACTTGTTTTACCATTATTTTGTCAACCAGTTCTACGTGACCATCTCAGAGACCCTTTTTTAATCTTATCAATTATACTTGACTCAGATTTACACTCTCGCCTGATTTCATCATTCGTAACCCTGTCACACATTGATTTTTTCCGCACATTCGTCTAAGATATCGCATTTTCACATTGGTTTTTTTTATATGCACAGCTGAATAAAAGTTTAAAATACCTCCATTTGCTTATTCTAAATTGTACTATTATACTAATCAAAAATATTTTGTTAATGGTATTGGACATATTTTGATCAACAATTTTTTTTGTGAAATTTAAAAAAAAATATATATTCAATATTGTTTATGTTTAAAACGTTAACTTTTTTTTATTTATTTATTTTTTTTATTTGAAAATTTATTTATAAACCCTTACGGATTATTACATTCATATTACATAAAATAATATATACATTTTTCATTTATACTCTGTTGTTCAAGATAATATTTTTTACATCTTTTGAAAAGTTTGTCTGAGTCTTTTGTTTAGTTTTGTCTGGTAGTTTATTATATAATTTCAGTCCCTGGTTCATTAGTCTTGATTGTCCTTGTCTTGTTTTAGAAAGTTGTATTTGTCTAATATTCTCGTATTATGTCCATGTTGACTACAAATTTTTACTAGTTTTAGTTCTTCGTCTACAATTACATTAGTGGCTAATTTATGGATAAATTTTAATGATTCTAGTTGAAAGAGTTCAGATATATTTAATTGCTTAGTTTATTTAAAAAGTTTTCTAGTTGCAGTTAAATAGGGAAGGTCATACACTAACTTTAATATTTTATTTTGTTGTCTTTGTAGTCTGTTTATGTCATTTTGATTTGTACTGTTAGTAAATATGAGTATATGACCGTTTATAAATAAAATAATATTATTATTAATTTCAGATTTTGCCAATCATTTCATAAATTCAAATCACGAGTTAATTAAGGAAACAAGAGTTAAAACCTTATATTTGAATACTCAAAAAAGACTTAAAATAAGTTTTTCACGTTAAAAAGCTTTGAAAAATAATTTTCCCCTAATATATAATAAATATAATTTCAATATAGCTCACTTTATAACTAAAAAAACTACCAATCATGTAACATTCAACTTCTTAGCCCCTCCCTTTCCCCACCCTTCACTCAAACCTATTATCTGACACACCACTGAATATAAAACACATTTTTTTGTAAATTCTTTGTATACTACGGTGATAAACATGAAAGTGTATTTTAATATTTCCATGTTGATAAAGTAAATATTTTAACGAAGAGACAGATCCGTCTCGAATCCGATAGACATACCAAGTCGGTAAATGGTTGTATACTAATATTTACTAACATTAATTATCATATTTAAATTAATCACTAGAATTTTAATGGCCCTTTACGTATCGTTTTTTTTTTTTTTAATTAAAGAAAATATTAGCGTGTTTGTAATTTACCAAAGTAATTCAATTTTGGTGGACATTTTTAACGAGTTGTAAATAACTCACTATTAAAAAATGGAAATCAAGTTGGAGTAGAGTGGGGTTAGAACCTGGGATCTCTGATCCGTGAGTCCGCAACACTAGCCACGGCACAACAACCTGTTTCAAAGTATAATATTATGATTACGATAAAAAAATAATTTGGTACTGCAGATGAACCTTTATAGAGTTTGCCTATTGCACAGTTGCGCATAGGTTAATATAGAAATAACTGGTGGTTTCGGGAAATATCCCGGAAGAACAATAGGCCGTTTGCTGAATATTAGCGGTGGCGCGAACCACAATCTGTAATTAGCTGAAACTGCCGCTATTTACAAAGCGCCATCTAGCGAGGCCACTTAGCTAACCGAAGCCACGCTGGAGTAGGTACTGGGTACTCAGCAAAAGTATGGCGAAATATTTTTCTTATTTTTATCACGCTACAGTGACGCTATTTTCACCCCATGTTGTTCCAATTTTGGATCATTAAAATTGCCGTGAAAGTAATTTGCATTGATCGGATGAGACAAAAGGTTATTGTTGGTTCCTTTAGGAAATGTGCTCACGAATATTTTCCCAGTTACATGGAGTTATCTCAACAAAAATCTTTTTTTTTTCTTCTTTACTTTAAGCAGTATTTTTGGTATGTACAAACGTTTTGATGAGTATTTTACCACATGGGAAGTTTGTTAAAATTAAAACAACAACAGACATGGTGAATATTTTTTACGTGTGAACATCATGCACTAACAAGATTTTCTTTCGACTCTTGAAAATATGTATTACAAACATAGAATTAAGAAAAGTCCATAGAACATAGAATAAGAAGAGCGTAGAATAATATTTGAATACATCGGACTGTGTCCAATAATTCTTAGACACACTTTCGCCGCGCGCATACGTTAAGTCGCCGGGTAATGTTGCTTGATGGGAAAAAAAAATCATAACACATATGTAAGGTAAAAAAAAGCAATCTGTTAATTTCTCTAAAATTTTATTGTCCACGCGGAAACATTGATTGACTCAACAAGTTAGATAAATAAAGGGTCATTTATTAAGAGTAATTGAATTTATGAACTTTGAACTTAAAATATAAAACAAATTTTAATGAGACAAAAAACGGATATTTTTATATCATGCCAAATAATATTTAATGTTTCAAATATAATGTCGTTCAAATGTCCCCCACGGCGTTGTTTAATCCGAGGTCTAATTTCCATTAGTTCTTTTATTAAATGAGCAAAGTCGGGTAAAAAAATTTCTACCCTGGCAACACTAACGAAATTTCCATTTTGTTTCTTCGACAATCTGACAGATGGAAAACTAATTCAATTTTTAAGTAATTCATTTGCTACTTAAACATTTGTTTGTTAATAACACGTGAAATGTGATGCCATCCTGTTTCTTTAAGATCCTAGCAGTATTTCTACATTTTAAAAGGACACAACACGGCATAGTTGAATTCAAATCAGGAGTTGCTTATTTAGCGACGTCTACAAAGAAACTAATGGGGCAAAACGTAAACCTACTCATTTATGAGTAGTTGAGTGGCCTTCTGTTTGATGTGCGTATGCGGTTTCTGGACTATTTTTAATTCTATGATTACA
Organism: Micrasema longulum; assembly: GCF_059751315.1. NCBI lineage: Eukaryota > Metazoa > Arthropoda > Insecta > Trichoptera > Brachycentridae > Micrasema > Micrasema longulum. The sequence goes on along the minus strand of NW_028278687.1, from coordinate 147,031 downwards.
AATATATTTTAAAGCATTTTTTACGTAAATATTATTCTTTTAAAATAACCGTCTTCATCTCAGATTAATAATTCCCTAGAGAAGCCCTTAAGCTCTTTGGCATAGAAAAAAAAAGCTTGGTTTTTAGTTTTACAACAAACGTGTAACGGAAGGTTTTGGTTAGCGCTTGCAATTCTCAACCCATGTACCTACGGTCTGTTGTATTTCTGTAATTTATACCTAACTTCTTGGTCAACAATCATAGAAATATTTTTCTCCATATAAGTGGCTATTAGGTTATTAATCTTAGATATTAATCGTATGATAGGTGCACAAATGTCGAGATTCGTGCACTATATAAGGCTGAAAAGTTGCGAAAAAATCCACTTTTTATATATCAACCTGGTTTATTGTAAGCAAAGTAAATAGTAAAGCAACTCCGATATAAAAATATTTTTAAAAAGCTGAGATAGGTAATATCGACAAAATTAAGAAAGGAGTCGTCTGTTAGTTTGAACATGTACAGCGAATGAACAATGAGAGAACGGCTTAAAAGATTTACAATGCATGTTGATGGATGCAAAAAACAAAGAAGACCGAGAAAAATACGGAATTACTAAATTGAGCAATAGGGGACTATCACATACTACGAATACCAAAAAAATAATGTTAAATGGATTAAGAAAAAATATTTGTATTTTCAAAATCAGTGTAGATATTGTCATGTATTAATACGTAACTTTTAAAATCAAAATGTTGAAAAATATTTCTATTCTAAACGCGACATGTTTGGCCTTGACAATTGTGACGTCAAGATTCGTGACGATGTTCTAATTTAATTTAAGCGGTCACAAACAAAATTCAAAATTTAACCGATTCGGGTCGTATTAGGGGCGTGGCCAATACAATGGACCATATTCGCAGATACTAATAAGTTCAAAAAAAAAATACTATCGACAGTGTTTCAAATACTCTTATTATTTAAATTATATAGTGTATTTCTATTTAATAAAAAAAAAAACGTAATATTACGTCCTTTTACTTGAAGATAGACGATAGGTAATAATCGTCAAGCACGTATGAAAAGATGTATGAATATAGAGGAAGCGAGGTATGTATGCAAAGGTATATTAAAATGTCGTTCTGTCTTAGTTTGTTCATATTAAATATTTATATGTTTCAAATTACAGTACAGTTGCAAACATAAATATGGTAATAATAATATTACTGAATGAAAAAATAATTTATATAATTTTGCAATGTATACATTATGAAAAAAAAACAGCTTTTCACAACATTTTTCGTATTGCTCTATTTTGTTTAAATTTATTTTACTTATAACATTTTTAATTTCATTTTTATAAATCAATATTTTCATATTAATTTTATGTTAAAATATTTCCATACAGCCTATTCCGCCATTTTACTGAAATGAATTATTGTAATTTACTATTCATATTTTAGAATTTTTTTAAAAGTTTAAAATCACACAAATATCCACCTCGTGGTGTAATGCAAAATGTCTCAGGGTCGATTTCTGACACGATTGACATGAAATATTTATTTGAAAGTTGTTTTTACACTAGAATATTTTATAGTACCTGGGCTAGCATCCAAAGCATTAGATTAATCGGCTTACCTTTATACAAAAAAAACGGTCAAGATACGCTGCGATTGGTGTACCAATGCAGTACCTATACACCATTTGGCGCGGAAAGGGAATGATGATGATGACAAAACCATAAAAAAATTAATTTGATTCTTAAGTCATGGTAAAGACATTTTCGAAGTCATTCTACAAGTCTTAAGAAAACGACCGGCCACACGCATGAAAACAAAAGCCTCTAAAAAATTTTTACGAACTCAATCTTATTCTATAAAAATAACTTTGGAATTCTTAAGGGGTAAAGAAAGTGTTCTGACCTCGATTCTTTCAATTTCCACCAATCAATGCCATATCTCCAGCTGGCACTGAGATCTACCCCAACGCTGGAAGTTTGACATTACCGTGACATAAAGGGTTTGGGCGGCCCTCGAAGGGCGGAAGACCAGAATTCGAGATCATTCTGCGGCTCCCGCCCAGGACGAACAGTCCCCCTGAGACCAGTAAAAACACTAAATCCTTTCCGCCTACCTGCTCCTAAAACCTGAACCCATTCGTCCTGCCGTGACGGAAATAAATTGCCACCAAGACTCAATATATTAATATAGCGATGTGCGTTTAAATTTATTTAAAACCAGTTTTGGAAATAACCGATTATTGGTTTAACCGATTTATTCTACACCTCTTTAGGGTTTGTTTTTGGGGGTTTATTTCCAAATTTTAAGGCGATTATCAGTATAATGCTCATTATGCTGTTCATATCAAGCGCCTTGAATCAGTTCAACATCGTTTTATAAGAAAAATTGCATGGAAGATGGGATTGGAAAGAGGAGACTATTCATATTCTGATATGGAGAGGTTTTTAAGCATATCAAGTCTTGAAAAACGCAGATGCATTGCAGATATAATCTGCATGTATAAAATTATGAACTGTCTCATTGATGCCCCTGAAATTTTGCAAAAGATTCTTTTTAACGTTCCCACCCGTAGACTAAGAAATAATGAAATGCTTTTCCTCGGTCACTACAGGACCAATTATGGTGCACAGTCGCCTTTGCCCAGAATGATCAGGCGGGTGAACGATCATCAAGATCTTGATTATTATGGTGTAAGGATGTCTTTCTTTACAAATCAGCTAAAGAATCTGTATAGTTAGCCTATGCTTTTTACTTAATCTAAAAAATCTATCATCTGTCTTTGCTGCTTATTTCTGTTCCTTATATTTTTTTATTCCTTTGTAAAAATTTCTTTTAATTGTAATGTTTATAATGGACTTTGTCCGTAAATAAATAAATAAATAAATAAATAAATTTGTCTTTCGTTTTTTGCCATCGTGTCTTTTTCATACTTAATGGTGCATAGGGCACTAAATTAGTGTACCAGCTTATTTTGATCATGTTTATTACATAAAGGTATCGTAAGTTTCAGATGCCAGTATAAAAATAATAAATTATTCTAGTAAATTTTTAAAAATAAAAAAAATATGTCAAGCATGTCTGAAATTGAAATTAAGATCTGTTGTATGATAAGCAGATACGCTGACCATTTATTTGACCGTGAGGTGAAAAAACTTTTGTTTTCAATTCTCTTAAAGTTATTTGTTTTTTAGGGCATCAAATTATTTGAAAACTTATATATTCGCGATGTTAATGTACTGTAAAACTACCTTTTAAACCAATATTTCATGACGATCGTTCCAGGAGTTGAATTCGAAAGCACAAGTAAGATAAGCAAACGCGATAACCACTACAATACACTTCACGCAATTTCCTTTTACATAGTTTGAGTCTGAGAGTAGTTAACGCGTCAAATACACTTGTGTAGGATTCTTAACACGGACATAATATGAAAAATAATCAAGTAAAAATGATTGAGAATATTTTTTTTTAAATGACGTTTTAATATTTATTAATACAGGTCTTATAAAAAAATATTTTTAAAAAAACAAAGAAACTATCACACCGTATATAGGCAGAGAGAGTAGAACATCATATTACTGTCTTTGCATAAAGACCTTACTTTCTCTACGTTCATCTTACTATACACGCGCGTCTATTATTCCGACTTATGACTTGTCCATCTTCAAGTATTTACTGTATTTGTTTATGCCATGTCTTTTTCGGTCCTTCTCGTTTTCTGCATGCATAAACATTCGCATCACAAATATTTCTAGCCATTTTTTCACCGTCCATTCGCTCTACATATCCAAACCAAGCTGAGCTCTTTAATATACAAATAAATACATATTGTATCCCCAGGATCTACTTAAACGCATTTCGGAATATGAGGAATTATTTATATAGCTTTAAATACAATATAAAATAAACGTGCTTGTTTTGTGTGACTTTATTATCATCAGAAATAAAGAACGTTTTAGAGAAAAGTACAGGGCGTTGAATTGAAGGAAAATGAATGTTCAAATATTTGCAGAATAATGATTCAAATATTAGCAGAATGGTGAATCAAATATATATGCAGAATGGCACAGTGTACAAAAGTGGCCACTTAAACCAGCCAATGACAGGTCATTAGTGCTGTGGATGCCTAGACTTCTATATAACTGTTCCTTCGGCAAGGGCAGGCATTTAAGAAGCAAGTGGTGTTATCTTTCCTGATTCGCGATGTTGCCATTTCCGCCTAGATTATGGTATATTCATACACTTTGTTAATTTAAGTAGATTTTAAGAATGTTTAGATTAAGTCTTACTTATTAATGCCAATCTATTAGGGCTTACGTATACCTGTTGATAGGCTAAAAAAAACTGTCTTTAGACCGTTCTTCATTTCTGTTGTAATATGTTAATAGCTCCTTAGAAGCTTAAATCTTTATTATTGTTTAAAAACTGATTTAAGAATAAAATTTTATTCCGAACTTCTTATATTCACATCTCTATTTATTCCTGAATTTTATAAATACGATAGCGATCGAATATTTTGTATTCCGCGTATTGTTGTATAATATGAATGAAAATATGGTCACATCTTTATTTTAATAAGAGTCTTTTAGAATAAATAAAATGTGGTCATTTTGTATCGCGTCACTGATCCATTATTCAACATTTTTATCAAAAGCCTTGCGTACAACAAACATATTCGTAACTACAGCTTCTTTGTCATTTCTATTCATTGTCAGAATGGCCATTATTATAAATATATATTTTCAAATGTGACAGGACCACCACGTTGACGCCACTTTTATAAAATGGATTATTTAAAATAATTTATTCGTGACATTGAATGGTAAAAATTGTGAAGATTTCCTGATTTCAAATCGTTTGTGATCATGCTTTGGGAGTTGCATTATCAAATTATTTTTTAGTGTATGAATGTCCTAACATATTTATTTTCTTGAACAACCGTCGTAACTTTAAAAAATATGGTTTGACTATTTTATCTAAATCCGGCCTCCGCGGCCTCCGTGGTGTAGTGGTCAAGACGCTTGACTCACGCACGGAAGGTTCCGGGTTCGATTCCCGGTGAGAACACAAAAAAAAAAAAAAAAAAATGTGATTTTTCTCAAGCCTGGGTGCTCTGTGATGTAATTTACCACTGTAATTAGGCCTCCTGGCCTGTTGTGGTGCAAAAAAAAAAAAAAAAATGAAAAAAAAAAATGTAAATAGTAAATTTATTTAAAAAAATTAATGTTTATGACATCGTATAAATGGTCACGCCGCCGCCGGGCTAAAAAACTTTTTTTTCTTTTACTTGTTTAGATGGTAAGTATATAGTTTAACTTAAATTTATTTACTAGTGTGATAATATGATTTTTTTATAATTAAACTAAACATACCTAAATCAAATATACAAAAAAATCTACGTAATTCACAATTGGCGGCCTCCGTTATGTAGTGGTCAAGACGCTTGACTCATACACGGAAGATTTCGGGTTCGATTCCCGGTAAGAACACAAAAATCTAATATGATTTTTCTCAAGCCTAGGTTTTCTGTGATGTAATTAATCACTTTAACTAGGCCTCCTGGCCTGTTGTGGTGAAAAAAAATACAATCAAATACAAATTAACTAATTCTATCGCTAATATAGAAATAGCATTTCACTCGAAAGGTGGAGATGCTTCCAGCTTCCCTGAGACTTTCTGGTAACTAATTAAACATTTGAAAACATCTATAGTGATGGTTGTTTTGAGTATCGTCTTAGAAAGCCTAAAATCATCTCCACTTTTTGAACCATTACTGTGAAAATTATTATGTATTGTATACTTTTCATCATGTACCCAGAAAGCAGTATGTTCTTTAACTTAAAAATTTAAACTACATAGTAAATTCTAAGTCTTTCTTAAGGCTCGGTCTTAATGTGAAAATGAAGTATTATTAGTTTTTTTATTAGATAAGCAATAAATTAACATTTGATTGTGTGTACCGGTGTAATTCAAAAACATTCTTAATATTTTTTTTACAAATAGCTAAAAAGTTATTTGGTGTGGTTTTAAAACAACCATTGGGTAAAAACATGTTTAAAAAAATCTGATGAAGATAAATTTTGGGACCTAATAAGTAAATTTTGTATGTACAAAATACATGAGAAAAAAACCAAAATCAATTAAATATTACCATTTCAATTAAAGTATTTATATATTATAATAAAAATATTTAAATAAATCTCAAAAAATACCTTTGCAGTTTAGTGAATTCAGCTCCCTCAGATGACGGATGCGGGAAGACGCAAAAGGGCAGTTCGTACGGTATGAAGTTTGCTCGCAGTGAATCCAACAAAAGGAATAATATTGTGTTACTAAAAAAGATTAACTCAATTTTAACGATGCCACATATAAAACGGTTCAATACTTATAATTTAAATAGTTTTCATATTTCGTCTAGTTTTAAAACAATTTTGGTGAAAAGGGGTTACGTCAAAAGTTTAATAATATTTTTTGCATTTCTTATAAAAGGGGTAAAAAGCATTATTTTTTAACATTTTTTTTAAAGCAACTGTCACTAAAGTTGAATGAAGGATTTTTGTGTGACAGAACAGTATTAGCAACAGAAATAAATTTGACTGTAGTAATTTACCTTAATGATAATAGTATGAATTTGCTAGAGAACTTTAGGACACAAAACGCCAAACACTCTCAAAATGGAAAGGAAGATCTGTTGATGTCTGTCAACAGTCCGGCTACTCCTGAATGAGTTTTCTGTGGTTTCCTCTTCTTAAAACAAATGCAAAGAAGTTCCTTAGCAAGGCCACAGCCGATTATCTCACCAGATCCTCACACTAAAGTCAGAATAATTAGAAGGAACTGAGCCTTGTTCATAATAAGCAAGGCAAAAAATAAGCAACTCCCAAATAAAAAATATTTAAAAAAATCTGTTAGATTAAGATATGGTATTATTACATGCTCACAAGACTGGTATCACAATCGTTATGCTTCCCTATCCACGTACATTAGTATATCAGAATCTATATTTTTTTTTAAATCGCAGCAAAACTTCATTAATTTTATACTTAGAGATTTAGATGAGATGAACAGTCGAATCTAGTACAGGAGCAATAAAATAATGCTATGTAAAACCAATATTTCATTTCCGTCCTGCCAGGAATGGAACCCAGCACCTCAATCATGATGGTCGCAGCAACCCATTCACTACGCGGTGTACTTATCTCCACTTGATTTTCTTTTTCAAGATTATAACCCGAGAGTAGCTATCGAGCCGAAAACACTCGTTCAGGGTTTATGTTCTTTTTCAAACACAGAACTTTTTTTTAAATCTGCCTGGATACTACTTACTTCTACAGTAGCTAAACCCTCTAGAGGTAACATCGTATTTTACTGAATCCGAAACTGACAATATGGAAATTTCCCTTTTTTTATTTTAAAGCGAAAAAGGCTATAAAATACAGTACGGTAAAAAGATTTTTTTTTTTGCAAATTAGCATAAAAAATATTTTGGATTTTTAAATTTTTAATTCCCGCAAAAACTGACATTCCATTGGCCAAGCCCCTGATACATCACGATTCATGTTTATTTGTTCCTGGTCATTGAAATTTGTTTAGTACATTATCACAAATCTTGACGTCACAACAACCAAGGCCAAAGACGTCGCGTTTTTCTAGCAACGTACTTTTATTAAATGTCTTTTTTACATTTATGTAAGAAAACATTTCTCCACAATATCCATATTGATTTTGAAAATACAATTGATTATTTTGAATCCATTTCATATATTTTAAACGGTATTCGCAGCATGTGATATTTCCGTGTTATTAATTCAAATTATGAAATTGGATTTTTTTCAACTAAAAAAAAAATAGTTTTTTCAATTTTAAGAAACTAATATTGAAATCATCATCATCATTCCATGTTCGCTCCCTAGTTGGAGCATATGGTGTCCACGAAGATCCTCCAGGCATCTTCTCTGTCAGCTGCCAGCTCCTGTGCATCCTCTCAAGTCAGGTGCGCGTCCCGTATGAACTGCCGACGAACAGTCAGCAGTGGACGTTCAGGACGTTGATAACCTGATGCGTTGTACAGTACAGTGAAAACATTATAAAAAACAGTTTTATTGCAATTAAAAACCTTTAGGTGGTCAGTTATAAGTAATCAGAATTAAATGATAGGTAATAATTGACATTTTTTAAATTTTAAAATTAAAAATTTAGGTAGTAACGCAAAATGCATTTCAAGCGTTTGGAATGTGGTTCTTGCGCAGCGTTGCGGTTATTTGCATTTTACTTGCGTTTTATGCAAATATTTTATTGTTTGGGCCATTCTAAACTGTTTGGAAACAACTGTGCCAGGAAATATTAAAAGAATTGAGCTAGGACAGGGATTGAACCTCGAATTTCTACTAAAAAAAAATATTTTATTTAATTTATTATTTTTATTTCTAGTTGAAAAACAAAAAAAACATTTTATGTAAACTAAGTTTGTTTTCGTTGTGATTTCAAACTTCATACGTTCTATTGCAAATCCCGAACGTTTACCACTGCGCTATGGGGTAAGCGATAAGCGCAAACAGCAGCGTAATTAAATTCCTTTTGTTTCCAAATAAAACCAAACGAGGCTCGCATTCAGTAGCGATTCTGTTTCTTGGGATCTGAAATACCTTTTATATTGCTTGGGGTGCCACTTCTAGAGAACTATAAAACACTTTTACTTTCAGATAAAAGTTCAAGGGTGGAGATGAAGTACACGAGGGTGTGTTCCTAGATCCTTCTTTACGTATATATCGATTTTTCCTGAAACGAACGTTCGCAACTCTGAAAACTTTTAAAGCTTTAAGAGGATTTTTTTATTTCATTAAAATAAATGTTTTATGAATTTTTTAACACACATGAAATTTTTAAATACCATAAAAAACCTATATTAAATGTAACTAAAAAAACTGCCAGACTTCTACATTTAAGTACTAATAAAACAATAATTATTAATTATTAATTCATTTTATTCACATTTTCAAATAATTACATTCACATAAATATTCATATAAAAGATGTTTTCTTTAAGGTATTCTCCATCCCTGTTGTAACTTGTTAATCTTAATGACTCTCGAGGGGGTAAAATCCAGTCTTTTGTCGGGAAACATTTGGACAAACTTAAATATTGAAATAAAACCAACTGAGTTTAAAGAGGTCCAAGAAGTTTAAAAATTGGAAAATTGTTTTCAGGCGTTGCCTGGTATGTGAAATAATTTAGTCAGATGAATATATTCACGACAATAAAAGTCTCAGCTTTTTAATTTCACGTAAATCTACAAATAAAATAATCAAAGAAATATGGAAATATGATGATGAATATAGGGCAAAATGGTGAATGTTACATCGTGTGTAAAGTGACCAATTAAACCAGCCAATGACAAATCATAAGCTCTGTAAATACCTAGACTGCCATATTCCCTTTTTTAAGCTATTCTTCATCCCTGTTGTAATTTGTTAATCATATATATAAGACATGTCACATAAACAACAAAAAAATTCAAGAAATACAGTTAGAACTGAAAATTAAAAGAAAGAATAGTTTTTAATAATATGGTATGGAAAAATGTGAAACAAATTTATAAAAGTATGATCTAAGAGAGAGAATAATATGGTCCATGAGATATAAAAATAAATATCTAGATAAACAAATAAAGTGAATAGAAATGCAACTTATCGAAATATGCACTATACAGTGTCAAAGTTTGAAATAAGTGGGTTAATTTTATTAATACCATAAAACAAGCATGTTAATTAATCTAATTGCTTTCTATTTCATACGAAACATTATGCATTGTTTTTTTAAATTTATTTATAAAGCCTATGTTAAAGATGTTAATATCGTTAGCATATTGAGTCACAAGTTCATCATATTATTTATTTAAAACTTCAATTTCAAAGAATAAGTACTTTGGCAGACTTATTGCTGAAAGCAATATCTTCCAGCCATACAAAAAACAGACTGGTCAAAAGAAGAGTTGGTCAATAATTTGTACTAAAAACCGAAAATATGAACATTGAAAAAACTTTATTTAATAAAAATAACACCTTTTTTTAAATTGGGAGATAAGGTTTGCACACATTAACTTAAAAAGGTATATTATGTCATACAAATTCAAGGATAAAAAATGGGAAATCAGATAATGAGTATGGAAAAAGAGAGAAACAAGAACTAAGAAAGAAAGGGTTTTATTTTTTTAAATATAGTTTTAATACTTTCAAATAAGAAATTTATCAATTCTATGTGTATTTTTTAAAACGCAACCATAATAATATGTTATAGTTGACTATTTTTTTATAAAAAAGATATATTTGCGTTCTTATATACCCAAATATTTCATTTTGAGGGCCATTTTCGACGAATTGTAAATCACTCACTATTAGAAAATAGGAATCGAGTTGAGGTACAGTGGGATTCGAACCACAGACCTTTGGTCCGTGAGTCCAAGACACTAGCCACAGGACCACAACCCGATCTACTGAAATATTTCAATGAGATTTTATAGCAAAAACAAAAATAGCTTTTTCTTTTTAACAGAATATAATTTAAAATAAAAAGGGGAACCAAAACTGATTGTACCACTGTAAAAACAAGCTCGTAAAATATTGTTTGTTTTCTTTTGTCGTATTGAAATTAAGTGAGAGATAATCTGGTCTTTATTTAAAAACATAAACAAAACGCTTAAGTTTATAAACAACAACGGTTTCTCACGGTTCTCGGTTATATTCAAAACACTCTAATGAGGAAGTTCGGTGTTTTTTTTATATTTTTGATTATTATTTGTTAATTGATTATCAGACTAAGCTATTTTTGAACCCCTGTAAGAGATTGACAGAAGACGAATAAATAATGAATTAAATTACGTCGTGCAAATATTACGGAGATGAGATGTTGAACTGGTTGCATTTCGACTCACTGATTGACTGAAAATAAAAATGGAATATTACATTCAGGTCATCTTAATCATACGAGCAAGTGGAAAATAAGAAGTTTAGACATTGGAGGCAATATTTCTGTCTTACATTTAAAACTTTCGCTTCTTGGAATAATCGTTTGGAGAGATTTGTTTTATTCTAGTTAGGCATAATTTTTATTATCAGTTTTTGTTCTATCATCAAAGAGTTGATATGATTATTAAATGCGCCACTCCATCTAATCACTCCGTTTGATAGTGCTGATTGGACAAGTGAAAACAATTTTTCGATTTTTAAACTTCTTCTTGAACTACTTGGTTTTATTACAATATTTACCAGTTAGTTAAGTGGCCACTTAAACCAGCAAATGCCAGGTCATAAGCTCTTCAAATGCCTAGACTTCGACAAGTTGCAACAAATTTGTATCTAAATAGACACTCTTTATAAAATAAATTATATTATAAAAATATATAAAAAAGACAATATAAAAGAATTTGAGATGAATATGTCACTCAGATACCAACATAATATTAAAATTCCTAAATTCCATACAAGTCATGGTCAAAATAGCTTTGTCTTCAAAGGTGTAAAAAATAATAATAATCTACCCAAAGAACTAAATGATATAAAAAATAATATTTCAATAAATAAATTTAAAGTAAATCTAAAGAAATTTTTCGAACACGTGTAAAAACTACATTAAATTTTAATTAGTATGAATGTATTATTGTTTTATGTTTTTTTCTTTATATATTCTACGTTTTCACCTTTTTTCTCATGTACTCGTATTTAAAATTATATAAACTCTTATAATAAACAATAAACAACTACAACAGTGTAAGTCACTCTCCAAGCACAAGAGTTAGTCTCTTTTTTGGAGAGTTAAAGTGATAGCATTTACTAGATGTGTAAAAGTAGAGATGTATAGAATTTTTAAAAAATATGTACCTTTTATGAAATTTATTAAAAAAAAAAATTTAAAAAAAAGGATAACTCCCTCGGGAGGAAATCCAGCCTGTCTGCAAACATTTAGACATTCACAAAACATTGTTGTTGTAATTTTGTGATCAACAATATCATTTAGGCCCTTAAATATCTAATGTAATTAAATCTACAGTCAATTGATTTATTTTTTTTTAGTGCCAACTTTAATTTTTATGTCATGAGGTGTACAATACTGGGATCTTATCTTTATTTCTATAAATTTCAATGCCTAGAAATCATCCTCCATAGAATGAATTTCCAAAAAAATTTAATTCAATGCTGTTTTAAATATTTCTTTTTTTTCAAATTTTATTTAACATTTTGTTTGATGGCAAATACTGTTATTTTTCATTTGGTAATTGCAATAACAAGACATTATGGTAATTAATTATGTGACGCTAACAGTATGTAAATAAATAACATTATCAAATCAATTAATTCCAGAATGATAAAGATCACTGCTACGATAAATTCGATACAAAATAATGTTTTCGATCACGCATATAAATTAGACCATTTAATTGTTCAATGAAGCTTCTGGAAAATATATCGAAAAAAAAATAAAAAATTTCAAATGTTACACGTGCAGGTAAACAATAACTAATCAATTATAGTTTTGTTATGTGTTGTGATTGATTTCCAATTCATAGGTTAACATGTTTTTAAACGTTTGGCATATTTTACCAGATATGAAGTTCTTCCTTTACATATTAAGAAAATCGAATGACTTGAACTCATGTCGTTACGTTAATTTCAAAATTACAAAATTGAAAAAAAAAACTACAGCGATAACAATACAATACATCAAAAAATAAAAGCTTTTGTCTTACTTCAATGGACTTTTAAAAAAATAAATAATTTAAAACATCAAATAGAGCTTCCTCATTTAACGGGTTAATTCATAATTTGAAATTAAACATAGAAAAAACTTGTAAAATCAGAATAAGATAATAATCATAGTTTATTGACAAAAATAACAATTACTTTATCTACTACATACACACTTAGGTAATAGAATTCTCTGGATCATGTCTATTCTGCCTAACTACTAGGTACAACCTGTTTAAAGGCAGACATTTTTTCATGCAAAAAATAATCAATAACATTACTAAGTTCTTTTTAATTTACTATACTTTTTATTATTTATTTTAATTTATTATGTAAAAATGTATTTTTAGTCAATTTTCCGATTTTTCTCGACCTAGCCCAATAACCATTTTTTTACAAATTTATTAAATTGAATACGGGTCATGGTTTTGTAATCTTTGGGTAACATATTGAATATTTTGGGGCCCAGAAACCTGAAATTTCTTTGTCCGAATTCAGAGTTTGTGATAGACCCCATGACTCATCCTCTCGTTTGACTTCTGGTAGTGTGGGAGTGTTCCTTTTGGGATTTGATAGAATAATTTACTTTCAAAAATAATAACAATTTCTTTTTCGCTATCCTTAACTCCTTTTCTCAGGACTTTCGTGCCTGTTTTAAATCTGTGAACTTCCTTATTCGGGACTGTAAACAAATGGCTTATAATCAGTATCAGGATAAGCAGTCATCTCCAGTTATGATAAACGCCACATGTAACCTTAATACAAACAGTAAACAAACCATCTTGTTTACCCTATAAACTTAATGCCTGGGACTTGGAAGTATGTGGAATTAGTTGATAGGGTGCTTCATTATTATGGTTTTATTCACTTGGTTATTATTTAAAGCTTTAAGAAACAGTGAGAAAAGTCGGTTTAAGCCATCTGCTAACTGTTTTAGAATCGTTCGTTTAATTTCCAAGTCTCGTTAAAGTGGTTTTAGCAATTATATATTTATTTAGTGGTTAATACTCAATACGAATATTTTAAAGTTGAAGTCACCTTTAATAGGTGAGGTGAATTTTTTAGTGACAGATCGAAACACGGTTTTCAGCCAAAATCTAAACCAGATTTCTGCTTCTGATTTAGTTTCGGCCCAAACCGAAACTTATTTAAAAAAACTAAAATGAGGCGTTTTTATTGTTGAACCTTTCAAGTTCATTTACGTAATTATTAAATGAAATTAAGCGATTTGCTTATGAATGTTGATAAATCGAAAGCGATGGTTTTTGAAGGGGATAAAAATATAACTAAATGTGAGATCAGAGTTAACGGAGATATTCTGAATCAGCCAGAATAATTTGTGTATCTGGGGAGTATGTTTACTAGGGATGAAAGACTGAGAAAGATATTGAAAGGCGAGTGAGTGCTGGGAACAGGTTGAGCAGAGCACTGAAGTCTACTTTTGCAAACAAATGTTCATCGCCGGAGGCAAAACTAGCAGTTCACAATGGAGTTCTAGTGTCAACTCTAATGTATGGGAGCGAAGTATAGAATTTTAAAAACAGTTATGAAAGTAGGTTAAATGCTGTCAAAATGCGATCCCTCGTGAGAATGTGTGGTAAAACGATGTATGATAGGTGCACAAATGTCGAGATCCGTGAACTATGTAAGGCTGAGACTTGCATTATCGACAGAAACAAGAAAAGGTTGCTGCGTTGGTTTAGACATGTAGAGCAAATGGACAACGATAACACGGCTAAAAGGATCTACGATGCGAATGTTGATGGATGCGGAAATCGAAGAAGACCGAGAAAGACATGGCACCATCAAGTCCATCAAATACTTAAAGATGGACACGTCAAAGTAGGCAAAATCGGCGTGCGTGCATGAGAAGATGTATGAATGTAAAGGAAGCGAGGTGTGTATGCAAAGACAGGGTGATACGGCGTTATATCAGCGTAATGTTTTGTTTCTTTAAATGAAATACATAATGATATAAACGGCTTAAATTTTATGTTTCGTTATTATGTTTAACATTTTATTACTTTTATGTAATGGTTCTTCAGTGTACGATAGGAACTGTAACTTATTAACTCTGAAGGAATTACGTAAATATAAATATGATAGATCTTCGAAAACTATAGTCACGAGACATAAGATGCACCCGAGTACAGCCGAACGTAATCCGACACATCCCGATCGCAGGTTTCGGCAGAGCCAGAGTTTCGGACAATTTTTGTCCGAAAACGAAACAGAGGCTGGAACTTGATTAATTGGCCATAACTGGCCGAAACCGAAACTTCAACAGTAAAAAAAAACATCTGTTTATTAATATTTCCACTTTACACACGATAGTTAAATGATTAAAATTACATTTTTATGTACAAGTATCAGCACGAATAATACAAAAAAAATAAAAATATTCGTAATGCCTGTTTTGTTTAAAAGAGTGTTTAAGCAAATTTTATATTGCATTCTGAATCACCAAGGATGCTATTTAATTATTCATAATGTTTAAAATTTATTTGGCAACCTGAGACTGAATCAGGTTTTTCACACAAAAACAATAGTTTTTTAATCACAGTTTTTACTCATTTGTACCCACAATCCTCAGGTTAGCTAACAATTACCTTAGTTTTGTCAATTTTTTACAAAATGTCGTTTTTGATGATACCTTTAAAAAAAACGCATGTAACCATTTTTGTTCTTTCCATCACTAGTAATGTATTTTTTCTTAAATATTGCATTAAAAAATAACCAACTGCAACTTCTTATTTCAGTTTCCTTGATTGATTGTTTTTATTTGTTTATTATTTTATTGCTTTAATTTACTCGTGTATGTCTCTAATGTACTCAATATAATATTTATGTTATTACTTTATATTTCTATTTTGTATCACCCGTATTTATCTTATGTGAACATTTTCATTGAGTTTAAGTAAACCAAAGAAATGAATAAACACTGTATTTAATCTTAAAAATCCTTACCTTTGGAAACAGTTTTGCCTTTTACCCGGTTATTAATTCAAATTATAAGCTGTATAGAATTATTGATAACTCTTTATAATAATTAAGAATTCAATTTACTTTTGACTAAATTTGAGTTTACAAAAACAGATCGATTTCCTGAAATCACTATCCTTTACCTGCTTTCAAAACTGCGCAATTCGGAACCAAACGGCAAATGAAGGCAATAAATGTTTCGCTTTGCCACTCGTCTGTTTGTGTTTGATTCCCTCCCTCCTGTTCAATATTTACCCTCTTTGGCTCCCTACCCTCCCCTCCTACTTCCTTGTCCAACCAACCACCCGACTAACCAAACTTCAAACCGCGCCTTTACCAAGATCCCTTAATCCTCGCTTCAACAAGTCAGCTGACTTCGAATATTCTAGATGATACAGCGAAATTAATCTCAGGAGCGATAAATTTCGACATTTTTGTCAATTGAGTAACGACTCAATCAGAAACCGTACTTGAAAAATCGAGTAGGAAAAATTTATTCAAGGATTGTTGGTGACTTTCCAATTTAAATTTTCGTTTCTCCAATAGATTTAGTAATTTTTATAATTAAAATTAAATTTGAGTTTGATTATGTGCCTTACTAGAATAACAACGAATCATTTTTTTATGGATTGAATTTAATATTATTGATCTACAATTAGATATTAAAATCATCATAAAGGTTAGTACCCTTTGTTATTTTGGTAAAACTTCTTGTAAAATAAGGTTTTTTATCGATTAAGTGTACTTTTATATTACAATTGTTTAAAAATATTATATTCTGCAAGTTTTTCAACAAATCCATCACGCCGCTATTTGGCTGTTTCCCCGTAGGGCCAAAGTGGATTATAAGCTTAAGCTTGCTTTCTTGTTTTCTCTACATTCATATATCTTACCACGCCGATTACTCTGACTTTAACTCCGTTTTCTGCATCCATCAACATTTGCGTCATAAATATTTTTGGTCGTTCTTTCGCTATCCATTCGCTCTACATTAATTTCTAAACAACTGAAGCACTTCTTCTTTAAACAATGTTTTGTGTGTAATTAAATGTACGTGGTCAGGAACTGGATTGAGTTTGTTTCAAACGCCGTAACTTCCATCGAAATAAACTGAAATTAAGCTCTTTAGATCTTGGAGAAAATACTGAAAGAAATTCCACGAGCCAACATATTAAGTAAAAAATTACATAAACAATATCAACAGAGCACTGTGTGCACAACATTAACTATCATCATCATTCCCCATTCCGCACTCAATGGTGTACAGGGCACTGCATTCGTAAATCAAATGCAGTGTATCTCGTTCATATATAACATAAAGGTAAGGACAATAGTCCTACGCTTGTCTAGGAAGAGTCTCAGTGCCAGTCTAGGAACAATGAAATAATATTGCAGTTTAAGCAATATTTCACGTCTGCCCTACCAGAAATCGAACTCAGGACCTCACGAAAGCTAGGCAAACAAGCAACGAGGCGGACTTATCTTCACTTGATTTTCTTTGTACGGATTTTTACCTGAGAGCAGCCGAAACAACAGCATTCCAAAAAAAAAAACAATATTTACCAATAAACCGATAAAAAGAAACCAATTATTATAGTTTTCCATAATGCATATTTCTCAATATAATGCAAGAAAATGTATATTTGTAGAGAAATCCTCCGAATCACTCTCTTTGTAAAAGGAAAAGGACTCGTCAAGTTCTTCCGTTTAGTTGCAACAATTCGCGAACAGTTTACTCATATTATAATGCCATTCAGAATCGACTCCATATACTCGGTAATAATTGCTATTCCGACGTAGCTGATATTTTTGACATAGAGTAAAGTTTATATAAATCAATTCTATTCAATCATTTCACAGATGGCAAACGGTGATTTACATTTTTTATATTATAGTGCTTTCTATGTTTACTTTTGTATGGGTACTATTGTGTACCATATTACATACTTTTTTATTTTTATTTGTTTGGTTGTTTATATTATGACTATTTTTTTGATATTTTTTTTGAGACTAAAAATAATTTTATTGTATTTCGTATACTTATATTTTGTTCCTCCCACAAAAAAAATAAATTCTTTTAATATTTTATCCACACACATTGTTTAATATTTTTTTTTTAATATCTTAATATGTTCTTTATACAAAACTGCTGTGTTAAAGTATTTATGTGGCATAATACTTTTCAATTTCATTTTTATGTTTTTCACATAACATTGAAGTGTATATTCTTTTGAATATGTATCTTTGTAAGGTAAAAGGTATTGCGTGCCGTGTTTATTAATAAATAAATAACTAAAATTAGATTAAAATATAAAATGAAAAAGTTTTTCGTTCAGTGTTGACTTAAAAAATCTTATCGACAAAGCTAGACAAACGTAATTTCAGATAGTTACATGATTAAAAATAATCGCGAATACGTTGGATCGATTTTGAACTAGTCAAAACTAGAATCTGATACCTTGTAGGGAATATCAAGGATGCCTTGAGTTGACCTAAGTGAAATAAATAAATTATCTGCCTTATAAAAAATTGTTCTGCAGAAAAGTAAGTATTAGACTTGTGTCTGTCAAGTTTCTTTCAAATATTTTTATTTAAATAATTAAATTTAATAAATATTAGGTTGAGCAAAAAGTAATTTTGTATTTCGCGCTCTTTTTTTTCGACTAAGTATATCTCGTTTATTATTAGTTACATTGGATTATACTATACGGCGTTGTAAAGGTGTAAGTGTATACTACAAACGTTTTTGTTAATAGTATTGCGCTTGGTCGGTTCAGTTTTGAACTATCGTACGGCGAGTATGGAGGCCTCAAAGGAAGAAATTCGCCATATTCTACATTTTTACTACCTGAAAGAGAAAAACGCGTCTAAAGCGACCAAAAAAATTTGGGATGTATACGGGGCCGATATTTTTTCGATTCGTGCTACACAAAAGTGGTTCGAGTAATTTCGTTCTGGTGTAGTGGCGGTGAATGATGCACCACGCTCTGGCAGGCCTGTCGTCGAAAATGTCGACAAAATCATAGAAAATATCGAGATAGACCGTCATGTTAGCAGTCGTAGCATCGTCCGGGAGCTGAATATTGATCATAAAACCTTTTTGCACCATTTTTTGAAGACTGGATTAAAATCCATTTAAAACAAAAGCTTGATGTTTGTGTGCCACACGAGCTGACGCAAAAAAACCTCATAGACCGAATTTCCATCTGCAAATCGCTGCTGAATCGCAACAAAATCGACCCATTTCTAAAGCGCATGGTGACTGGTGATGAAAAGTGGGTCACTTACAACAATGTCAAGCGACAAAGATCGTGGAAAAGCCAACGAAGCGACCCAGACCATGGCCAAGCCAGGAATGACAGCCAGGAAGGTGTTGCTTTGTGTTTGGTGGGATTGGTCGAAAATAATCTCCTATGAGCTGCTCTTCTATGGCCTAAGGCTCAATTTTGCTCTTTACGGTGAACAACTTAACCGTTTGAAGCTGGCAAAAACAGAAGCGGCCAGCATCGGTGAATAGGGGAGGAATCTTTTCGGACCAGCGTTATGATATTGAATTCTCGTTAACAACAAATTATCGAATAGAACAGTGTATATTTGACTTACATCGAATGATTGTAACACTTTTTATAAAGCAATGAAATAAAGCAAAAAATACAAAATTACTTTTTCCCTCACCTATTGTTAGCTCAAATTTTTAATAACAATTTAAAAACACTTTCTGAATCAAATTGTTGTATCTCTAATAGCATGATTGTAAACTATAAAACTAAGCGAAAGATCTTATGGAGAAGTAAGTATTGTATCATATTTATATGTATGTGATTCTTTTTATTTAAATAGCTATTTTAAATTTAGTGTTTTTTCTGAAAAAAATTCTAGCCTTCCGTTTTCTGACTTGCTCAGAGTGATTTTTATGATTATTGAATTTTACATACAATTGTAATCACTATTAGTAATATATATTTTTAAAAATAATAATGTTCAAAACTTATGAACTATTACTGAGATAAATAGTAAACGTTTACTGGGGTTCTAAAAAGTTATGTTACAATTACTTTTGTCAAAGTTTGAAGATAGGAATAAACATTTTTGTGTATGTACATGTAGATCTTTTAGCCGTACAATTTTCGTGTCCGTAATCGTTTGAGATGCTTTTAGATTATTAATGATTTAATTTTAAGAAAACATACTTCTATCATTCAACTAATCAGCATAGAAAATAAAATTATGTAATCACATATATTCTGTATTCCCTTTTCAAATGTGTTCTTCACTTCTGTTGTTATTGATGTAGATATTACACATTGAAAATATACAAAAAAAAATGTCAAGTACATGTGTTTCCGGTTAAAACTTGATTTTAAATCCGACCAATACATTCAAATATGTAAAAAAACATCACTTATTACCTCTTCAAAAACGTCGGAAAATAGCTGATATAATTTATCTATTAAAATTTTCTTCTGGTTTATTTGACTGTCCTGAATTATTATCTGAATTCTCTATTAATGTTCCTCAAAAAGTTAAACAAATAACCTTCTTCTTCATACTTCTTTTGTCTCATCAAATTTTAAGCAAAATTCACATTTATTTATTTATTTATTTTATTTATTTATTTATTTACTTTTACAATACGCCCAGGGGGCATTTACAAAAAATATACCGGTAAGTACAAACATAGTGAGTAAAAAATTAAAAGATAAACAACGCTTTTTTGTATACATGTAGAAACAAAAAGCATACTGCCATGCAAAATAAAAAGTGAAACTTTACATAAAAAAGAAAAAAAAATAAATGGATTTAAGAAAAGTAATTGAATTAAAAAGCAAATTGTAAATAACTAGTAAAGAATTCAAACAAAAAAATTAATACATTTACATATACTTATAAGTATAAAAAATGTATCAACAAATTATTGTTAAAAACAAATAATAAAAATTAGTTTATAGTAAGTATATATAAGATAATAACATAATATCTGGTAAACAAAAATATTTGATACATCAATTTCAGAAAAAGATAATAATACATAATAATACACATCAAAAACACAGAAAGAATTGTATGAAAAAGAAAGTTTTATTACGACATTAATAATTAGTTTCAAACAGTGCATTTAAGAACGTTTTAAAATTGATAATTGTCGTTTTAAAAATGTCTATTTCACAAGTAAATTTGTTGGCTAAGGAATGTAAACGCGGAATTGGAGAGTGTCGTGCATAGTTAGTAGCTACGTATGTACTCGTAGTTGCAAACAACTCCGTACTTCTAGTGACTCGATATTATGAACTTTCAATAATTTTAATGGAATAACAAAATAGTTAAACATATAATTATTTGTGAATAATTATAACGATGTGCGACGTTTGCTTTCGAAATTATTTTGTAGTTTCATTTCATTTTTTATCTTTTGTATTTAGATCGTTGTTTATTTTATGTTTGAGAATATATTTTAACTTACTGTGGTGCTATTTGTGAAAATCTGTAATTGGCTGGTTCGTTATTTGTTTTGTTTTTTTTATATGATAACGAGGAATTTCACTGTTTTCTATTTTTTTTTCTATTAGCGTACTATTTAACCAAACAAAAATATTTTTTTTTTATGCGTTATTTACAAAGGTATGATTTTTTAAAGTTACATTTATCAAATACCGCGCCAAATGACTGTAATCAGTGTGTCACTTTTCAGTGGTGACGTCATGAAACAGTTGGCGTTTTTACTTTCACTGACCGCGGTAAGTTGTATTTCTCCAGACAATAACAAAACTGACAGGAATCTATGGAATATTGCTTTGATTACTTCATTAAGTTGATCGTAATTTGCTCATTTCTATGTTATGGTTGTTTTTACGAACGTTTCGATGTAGAAAAACCTAGAAAGTTGACATAATCTCTGGTTGAAATGTCAACAAGTTTTTTAAATAAGCAACTGATGGCAATCGAAGTGAGCAAACAAGCAATAAATTATTATAATATGAATTCGTTTTATTTGCATTGAAATTTTGTTCTGTGGAAAAAACAAGGAAATGTATAGAAATCAATATAATTTCAATCGAATCCGGTAGATCGGTAGATTGCTCCCAAAATCGGTAGATCTACCGAAAAATCGGTAGATCTGGCAACGCTGTTGAAATGTCAAAACTTTTCAATCACAGATTATACTCTTTTGTTTCTATGGTCAAAACGTTCCTTACAAAGTGCGGGGGCTTTAAAGCGGAAACCGGAAATACTACACGTAGATATAAGGAGTAACGTCATTATTTACGATTTTAAATTAATACTATTTTTAACATTTTTTATTTATTTTTGCGTGCGTTTTTGAGATATTTCATTCTAATCCAATTTTTTAAAATATTCACGTGTACACGAAAACATTTTTAAAATTTAATTCCGGGTTGGGCTGGAATTCCTCATTGTTGCTTGTTATCCGAATAAATAATAATAATAATAAAAAAAAATAACACCATTAGATCGGGTTGTGGTCCTGTGGCTAGTGTCTCGGACTCACAGACCAAAGGTCCATGGTTCGAATCCCACTCTACCCCAACTCGGTTCCATTTTCTAGTAGTGAATTATTTACAACTCGTTGAAAATGGCCCTCAAAAATTAAATATTTGGGTTAATCATAAGAATGCAAACATTTCTTTTGTATAAAAAAAAACATAAATAAAAAGTCTTAAATATTGTTCTTTCATCAAAGTGTGGAGATCCATCTCCGTTATGGTTATGTGCTTTGAAATAAATTTTGTAGTATAAACTGTTTGCACGTCCTCCATAACTGCGCACCTATAAATGCCTAGACCTAAAAATGAACGTCTGCATTTTATGCGTATTTAACGCGGTGGTACAGAGACCCTTTATGGTTCGCGCTTAGCAGCTTTTGGAAATACCCCCTCCCCAGCCACTATCCAAACGTTCATAAAGTCGCGTAAAGTGTAGCATTTCTCGAAACGACTGTAGCAATGATTACCGGATATGCAGCCCAGTTCATGAGATTTCCGGTTTTACTGCATTTTGATACTGAGCTCGGGAGTGACGGTTTATGTGACAATGGCGGGCTACAGAATCTATATGCCACTGAGGAAATTTATTATTAAAAACAGTAAATGCAACTTTGTTTGACGATTTGGATGCCGTTATTTTATTTTTCATTTATTAGTAAAAGATAAAAACGATATCAGTAGCTAAATCACAAATAACTATCGACGTGCTTAAAAGCATGCTAAGCATTGGAGCGATCACAATGAACAATAATGAACACGTTTAAGTTATCGCGGTCATAAGTCAACGCGTGTAATCTCTAAATCAACCTCGTGTCGGTTTGTTTTTTGTTTTTCTCGTAAATAAATACAGTTCATTGGCGAAAAATCGGCGTTTACCATAAAAAATAATACAATATATTGCATTTGAAAAATAGTAAGGAGCATCTAATTAAAAAAAGTGAAAATTAAATTACAATTACTATGGCGACTGCTTTTTTTGACATTTGGCTTGCCAATCGCCGGCTAAATGCAATAATTAGCATGATAAATAATAAATCAAAATAGCAGTTTTGGAATATTTTTCATATTTACACCGGTGAAATTCAAATATGTGATTGCGCAGCAGGATTGTATGATATTCCATTGTGATCGCAAATACGATAAACAACCATGGTGAGAAGCTGTCACGTCGTTTATAAGCACATTAATAGTTATTTATGATGGAGCTACTGGTGTAAAATTGAAAAAAATCAAAACTGTAAAAATATTTTTGATGTTAAGGAAATTAAGTATCTAATTATAAATTGAGATAAACATTTTATTGTCATATATTAATTACCTAATATTTTGAAGGACGTTAAAGACGATAATTTATTTAATTATTTTATAGAAACATAGAGTCAACAATAATTAAATGATTTAACAAAGATAGAGTTTAAAAACAGACCAGCGAAGTTTAATTTATTTTCAGTTCACAAACAGTAAAAGATATTACAATATACAAACAATTGAAAAGAAATTATATTAACACTTAATACCGTTCGCAAATCATGTGTGAACACCAATAATTATAAAATAAAATTTTAAAATTTTAAATAGACCAAAATTTTATTTATAATGTACATAATTAATATAATTAATGCAATTCATTATGAATTATTATTAATTGCGATTATTTTTAATAATGTTTCATTCAAATATTAATAACCTAAAAACTGATGTGTAACAATAATAAGTTTGTTTTATGTATGACAATTATAGTAATAATAGTTACAACGTTAATTAAAAAGTTAAAGTAACAATAAATATTTTTTAATTAATCAGGTTATTGAACAATTCAAAATAAATGCACGAAACGAGCAATTTTTATATTTTCGTGGACCATCACTAAATAATAAAATAAATATCGAAATCCTGTGCCATACCATTATACAACCTCGTGATATTGATAATTTTTATTAATTATGGTACACTCTTAAATGTGTGCGTGCATTTATATATGTAAGAGTTCGTGTTTTTGTGCATGTTTATGATAGTAAGTGTTCGGGTATGTGTAAGTGTGTTCATCATTAAAAAGCAAGTAGGATCATTTTGCAGCCAAATAGAATAAGTCATTATTTATGGGCATGTTAAATATATCAATAGATGAAAAAAATAATTAAAATCTGATCAAAAACGTAATAGGAAAGAGTGTTATTCATCGTCAATGCAGCAGACTGGCAAATGGAATAACTATTCATATATGCATATCAACCGGTAGACATAAAAGTCATTTAGTGGTTATCTACTAATATTTAAAAACATTAATTTAAATGTTTTACCACAAAAGTAATGCTTTGAACAAAAAAAATAATATTTATATTTATTACGTATAGGCGATATAGCAATGCCGCTACGAAAAAAATATTATGTTTTGCAATAACTTTGTGTATTTTTTGTTCTCATTTAAAAATACACTGGCCTAAATAATTTTATAAATAAATTAATAAAAGGTTCTTCTCTTTGAGTTTTAAAACAAATTAAATTATTTTAAAAAACAAAATAAATTATTTTAATTAAATTACAAATTTAAAAGCTTCAATTAAATTAACTTAACAATAGAATCACCATGTAAAGCGCCCTTGAGGTATTTTATTACGAAAATGGCGCTCTATAAGTTATCCACAATAAATAATAAAATATCAAATTATATATAAATCAACATACTACAACAGAGATGAAGAACATTTAAGAGAAGGTAATACAGAAGTCTAGGCATCTACAGGGCTTATGACCTGTCAATGGCTGGTTTAAGTGGCCACTTTACACACTGTGTAACATTCACCATTCTGCCTATATTTGAACATCTATATTCTTCATCTCTGTTGTAGTATGTTAATATAAACAGCTCCCCAGGGAGTTTAATCCAGTCCTTGTCTACAGGAGTTTGGAAAAACTCATAATATTGTTTATATATAAATCTGTATGTTTTTTTCCCTTTTTTACTATATTGATCGCTTTGCTGTATATATTTTATTTTAAGGGAATTTTAATTTATTACTTATCAGTTATTCTTATTGTTAATAAACAATAAGAATAACTTAAAGAATTAATAAAAATAAAAGTGTTGTTTCTTCAATATGGTAAAATAAGCTCCGCAGTTTGCATCGCGCCGCTCTGACATTTAATTATTAATATCGTATTATGAAAATGATAAAATTACCTTAATTCATTACTTGTTGGTGGTGTGTTGTCAATCAATAATTTTTTAATAAAATGCATAATTTTCTATTTGATGAAACATAGTATATTATTCGTTAAAAAGGCATTTTTTGTAACTTTACGTATATCCATTATCAAAAATGAACAATGATTTCTATTACCAGTAAAACTTAAATAAATGCTATACATTTATCAAATGCAAGCTCTCAAAAAATCATAATGAACCGTCCAAGAATATACAAGAATACAATAAGAAGATGTCATCTTAAAAACAAAATTACATTTTAATGGAAAACAATGAAACCACAATAAAAACAGGAGCTAATAAAAAATCCACCGAGGCTTTGTGTTCGGAAAATCGAAGACCGAAATTAAAGTCTGCGAAAATGTAGGTAGACATTTATTTTTGTATCTCATAAAAAAGAAAGAACAAAATGCTTGTTATCTTTAAAAAGAAGCTTTTATTTCTCTCCAATCACGTTTATCGCCTTCTCGTAAAAAAGGAAATGATTTAGAACCAGGTTTATATATCCCTATATTATATAAAAAATGTCACCGCGCTGTAGAATCCTAAAAAATATCTCTGTATTTCATCGGCAGAAAACGGAACATTTTATTTTTTAGTAATTGCGGATAGTCAAAAAGTTTTTTTTGTTACGTTAATATTTACTTGATAACTGCTATACGTATTATTGATTAAACTTCTTCTTCTTTTTCTACATCCGCTCCTAGGTGGTGCACGTGGACATAACCAGACGCCTTCAGGAGTCCTTTGTTCGAAAAGCCAAAGGAGCCAACAGATGTGAAGAAGTGGGAACTCGGGTTAAGGCTCTCCTGAGGTATCCACAGCACGTGTCCGAGCCAAGTCCATTGCCGCACCCTCAAAGCTCTCGCTTTATGAGGTTGCTACGTCCATTCTCGGACATCAATGTGGGTAATGAAATCGAACCAACTTATACCTAATATACTCATAAAGCACTTACTCTCAGAACTCAGAAATTGAACATATTTATTATAACACACCTGAGTACAGTCTATTAAAATATTTAATTACCATACTTTACGTGTGCGTAGCAATGAGTTTTCATGTAAATCATTTAAATATGCGTGCTTATACTGGAAAAATTGTATGTTTACTTTGTTTACCAACAGGCACTAACACAGTTACTTAATTTGTTAAATATTATTAAAAACGGACTTAATTTACTGTTATGGAAATTAGTCATCAAAATTCAATAATAAATTACTTTCATAATATTAAATCCAAACCTCATTCAAAATGCTTTTTTTACAACAGGGTTAATCTTGAACACCGCTAAATAAATGTTTATATCTACAGATTTCAGGTTGTCGCCCAACATATCTTATTGAAAATATCTACGTGATAGACAATAATAAAATAAATCTTTTTACACGACTATCTTAAGCGAACTAACCTATTTGATTATTTTTGAAAATTTTTGTATAACATTATAAGATTTTGCATAGTTACCTAGAATTTGTCCATGTACTTGTAATTTTCTCAAACTGAATGGTTTGTGTATGTAGGAAAAAATTGCCTGAAGGCAATATGCCCGCCAATATGTATATAAATTGTGTTTACATACAAAGTGTTAAATAAATAAAAAAAAAATATTTTATCATTTCACCTTAAACCTTTGGATCACAAGTTTTTTTATTTTTTTTGTGAATTGTGTTATTTAAAGCTTGAAAACGATTACATATGTTATTTTTTAAACAGTTCTACACAAATTTCAATGGCCAGGAACAAATAAACATGAATCGTGACCTATTAGGGGCGTGGCCAATGAAATTACCGTTTTCACGGGAATTCAAAATGACAAATTAAAAATTATTTTTCATGCTACTAATAAGCAGCAAAAAAAATTTTTTTCACTGGACAGTATTTCATAGTTTGCGTTCTAATAAATTAACTCAGATATTTCAATTTTGGTGGCTATTTTCAACGAGTTGTAAATAACTCACTATTACAACTTGACGTTGGGGTAGAGTGGGGTTCGAACCTCGGAATTCTGATCCGTGAGTCAGCAACAATAGCCACGGGACCACAATCCATCTTTAAAAATACGAGATATTTCCCTATTATTGAGACATTAAATAGAGTTATTATATGTAAGATATACCATGCCTTAAAAAAACATACCAGTTAATCTATTAATTCAAATAAACTTGGCAGTATTCTGAATATCAGATGTCTTTTTTATTACGGGGGTAAAAAATAATGACGAAGAGCTTTGAATCTGTGTTTCGTTATTAGTCACCTCCGAATAGAATTTTTCGCGCATCCTCTTATTGGAATCCACGAATGAGTGTACACCTGTATCCAATATTGGTTTTGGTATGATTTATGGCCTTCCCCTCCCATTCAGCTCCTTCCCACTTAATGGAAATCCTCCACAATCTGCCCTACTTTCCAATTGCTAATGTCACCAATATTCATACCAGATCCGCGAGCACGAATAATAACGATATAACTAAGATTAATAAAATTATTTTTTTCTTTAATACTAAAATATCACATACTACGAATACCGATGGCAAATGTATTTAGAAAAATTTATTGTATTTTCAAAATAAATATAAATATTCTGGCGAAATGTTTTCATATATATATTTTTTAATGAAATTGTTAAAGATATGTCTTCTCAAAAATGCGGCATGTATGCAATTTGTATAACATTGATTTGATAATAACTTTTTGTCTTTAAATAATGATAAAATTTTACACATAACGTATTTTAATACAAAAAAGCTTGTTCTAAATCTGATTTTAATATAATGTTTCATCAAATAAGTTGAAATATTTATAAATGCATATATTTTGTACATTCATGTCTATCATGCCAAATAATTGGATGGGGTGGAGCCTTAGAAAAACACATAAAATCATAAGAAATAGCTAAAAAAAAATTTACTCAAAATCCCTCTCTTACCCTTTCAACTTATTATTTAAAGAAACTTTTTTTTTTGCCTTGACAAATGTGACGTCAAGATTGGTGACGATGTTCTATTTAAATTGAAATCGAATCGTGACGTATTAAGGTCGTGACCGTTTTTGCGGTAATTTAAAATGATTTTTTATTCTACTACAAGTATTTTTCTAATTTATTATTTGGCAGACATTCTTAAATATAAAATTATTAGCACGTTGTAGGGTAGGACAATTATGAGAATGAAATAGGAAATCCATAAGTTTCCTTATAACTCTCATTAGCTGATTAATAACATGCATTATCTCTATTCCCATATCTGCGTCTAGTGGTGCATAGGGAATTGCATTTGTATCCTAAATGCGATCATCTGCTACATGTGGTAACGGTGCCAGTTCAGGAACTATGAAATATTCTAGTTTAAATAACACTTCAAAAAAAAAAATTCATAATAACCATGCAGAAATTCTTATCTGAGACCTCTTGCATGGTAGGCAAACACACTGACCATTTGACTGCATGGCGGTTGAATGTTTAAAAGGACAAGAAATTAAACGCTCTTAGTCTCCAGAACTTTACTATTTTTGTTTTTCCGAAGAATAAAAGTATTTTTATTATTATTTTACATAAAGCTTCTTTTTGCACCAAAACCATTAAAAAACAAAACATATGTTTAAATGCATAATAATCTAAAAATCTGCACGATTGTTCCTCTTGCCCC
This sequence comes from Micrasema longulum, assembly GCF_059751315.1. Classification (NCBI taxonomy): domain Eukaryota; kingdom Metazoa; phylum Arthropoda; class Insecta; order Trichoptera; family Brachycentridae; genus Micrasema; species Micrasema longulum. Next base: position 117,953 of record NW_028278687.1, on the reverse strand, counting down.
GTTACCTGGGATGAGGAGTATCATAGCATATATCCCCTAATATAGATATGATCAAAGTTAACATCAATACCTAGAGTAACCGCTAGTGAAATTCGTACCTCTAATCATTTAAATGAGTAAAAAAAGAGGTGTTCGTACTAATTGGTCAAACAAAACAATTTTCAAAAAGTATTACTGTTTAAAAAATTTCAAATGCAATACTTAACATCTCTTACCCTGCGGTTACTCTAACCCCATCTGACTTCTCACTTTATATTAATTTAATAAAGTTTCACACTCACAGTTTATGCACATATAAACAACAAAAACAAAACATCACGCCATTTTTCCATAAGGGTAGGCAAAGAGTATTGCACCCCATATCAATCTGTTTTTGCATTTATACATCGCTTTCTACACATTTTTACACTTCCTCACGCACGAGCACTGATTATTCCTACTTTTGGCGTGTCCATCTTCAGGTTTTTGTTAAATTTGATCACTATCATTCAATGAAACATCTTCTCTATTTAATTATACCTAAGTGAAAATTTATTTTATATGTTTATTTTTCCATGCACATATTATTTACTAAGAAACATAATTACAAAAATACACTTTAGAAAAATACATCTTAAAATTAAGCTTCTACATGAATTGGAAAAAATGCCCACAAAGACTACAGCGTCTGAGCGTTAGCCATTTTTTTTAATTATTAAAAAGTTTATAACGCATATATATGGTATGACATGACCATGAAAAGAAAAGAAAAGAAAAACAAAAGAAAAGAAAAGAAAAGAAAAGAAAAGAAAAGAAAAGAAAAGAAAAGAAAAGAAAAGAAAAGAAAAGAAAAGAAAAGAAAAGAAAAGAAAAGAAAAGAAAAGAAAAGAAAAGAAAAGAAAAGAAAAGAAAATAAAAGAAAAGAAAAGAAAAGAAAAGAAAAGAAAAGAAAAGAAAAGAAAAGAAAAGAAAAGAAAAGAAAAGAAAAGAAAAGAAAAGAAAAGAAAAGAAAAGAAAAGAAAAGAAAAGAAAAGAAAAGAAAAGAAAAGAAAAGAAAAGAAAAGAAATGCTTTTCAATGGTAGTAATGAAATCACTCAATGTTTTTTCGCTTCTTCATCGTTTAAAGCAACTTTACATTTCGTGCAACCGGAGTTTATAAAAATTGTCGATATAAAATATTTAACGGGGTGCGATAAAATTCGTATCACCCTGACCGGGCTCGAAGAATTTTGCTGCTGGAAATATCCGTGCTATTAAATGGAGGAAATAAAATAATGGGACTTTCCACGAAAGCACAATGCGTGAAAGAATATTTGAATTTCCCATGAATTATTGAGTTTTGTCAAAACGTAAGAGACCAATGTCAGGCTCTCGGTATTAAATCGATATTACTAACGAAAGAACCAAAGGTTAATATTTCTCCCAAATAGGCAGCTGATAACCGTTCTTTTAACTTATCACCATAATTAAAAACCATAATTATTTCACACATAGATTACTACTCTACAGTTTTATTTTTTACCCAAGACGGAAATTTTAATTAATTAGAAGTTCTTCAAAATAGAGCCATGAGAAAAGTACTCAACAAAGAATAATATTATAAAATATTAAAAAATGTTAGAAGAACGCATTTAGATATTTACAAAAAATTATTCGTATATATAATATATTTGTTTGTTTTAATATTCGATTTTTTTAACAATCAACTGTTCAAAAATTTCATAACTATATAACTAGAAATAAAAGTAAAAAAAGGTTGCAACTAAAAAAAAACAGAATCCTAAAGTTGCATTTTGTGTGAAGGTTTAAAATTGTATGAATTTGAAAATAAATGTTGTGTTTACTGTAAAATGATACAAATAGATGTAAGTATAAAAAATTGTTTAAATATTAGTTTATATGCTTATTGTCATAAAAAATTAATAAAGAAATAAATAAATAAACAATTTTGAAAAATACGCATGAATTCTAAAATTATTTATTTATACACCATTTTTTAATGTACAAATTTCATGCATGTGGCGGCCTAATGCCTAAAGGCAATTTCTTCCCACCTACCCAAACTGATCAATCTGAGAAAATGTATTGGGATCAAATTGTATAATGAAATCGTTTTGTGTGATTAAAAAAAACATTATAACTTGATTTTCTGTGTCCTGGCGTAAAAAGATAAGGTTGGCAATAAAGGTTTCAGCTCTTTACGTTCACTCAAATCAACATCTGGAATAATAGAAGAAATATAGATGTTCGAACATAGGCGAAATCGTGAATTTTACACAGCGTGTAAAATGGCCACCAGCCAATGACAGGTAATAAGTTCTGTACAACAGTAAACGCCTGAAAATATTTTTTTAATTTTTAAGCTTTTTTTTGGACCAGTTGGTTTTATTTTAATATTTTTACTAAGTAAAGTGGCCACTTAAATCAGCCAATGACAGATCATAAGCCCTGTAAATGCTTTGACTTCCATATTTCCTTCTTTAAAAAGTTTTCTATCTCTATTGTAATTTGTTTATCTAGGGAGTGAAATCTAATCTATTGTCTACAAACATTTACGTAAACTGAAAATATTGTTAACGTACTTATATATTTCTTATATTTTAGATATATTTTTTTTTCAAATTTTCCCTTAAGAAGGCATTGATTAATGCAAAGTAATCATGTGTATCTGGTTAAATTTTAATCAAAAACCCGAAAAACCTAATATTTTTATTTTTCTTTACTTTTATTCTCGAAAAAAATAAACAACTTTTCCGTTTCGTAAAAAATGTTCAGTTTACATTTGATAGCCAATGGGAATTTTCGGCACCTTAATCGCTACAGGCGGAGCGTGTTTGCGAGTTGGGATATGCTAATTTAATTAAAAAACGTAATAGAGGACATCAAAAACAAACAGATGGACAAAAAGGGGTGGTTTTGTACACCGTTCACTCCCACCAGCCGTACAATAAATTACATCAGGATTAAAAGATTTACAAGCCATTACAAAAGAATGCATACGTTCAATGATCGTGAAGCGGTCAAATGAAATTGTTGTGTTTGTTGATTCGACTAGCGATTGAAGACAATAACGTATTTTATGAGCTTTACTACAGCAATGGCGTTCAGAGTAAATATTATTCAGTAAATTTTAATGTGTTTGATGTTTGAAATAAACCCCGATACTCCGATGAATTTACCACTTTGTTTTTTTAACTGAGCATTAGGGTTGAAATTACACATGATTTCAAGCTCTATGTGAAATGTTTGATATTAAAGATCTCTTTTCACTTTATTTCAATTTCAGCTTTGAGTACCTACGTTTAAATTACATACTCAAATTTCGCAATCATTTTAATACCCCTTACCAACTGAAGCTTCAGATTTTGTATTTTGCTAGGTAAAAATCGAGTATTTGATTTATTGGCTTTTAAATAAAATGCGTAGGTACATGAATAATATCGAAATTCCCAAATTTTACAAAAGTCATGGTAAAAATCGTTTTATTTTCTGGGGAATAAAAAATTACAATAATCTCCCTGATGAACAAGCACAAGAGTTTGTCTTTTTTTGGAAAGTAACAGCTACATATATCATGAAAAAATTGTAAGAGTAGATTATATACAACAAAAAAACATGTATCAATTATGTAACCAATTGAAAACAAAGGTAAATTAAAAGTTTAAATGATTGTTCACACGAGGACAATTTAATTGTCAAGGCAATATAATTTTGTCCCTGATCCGTGAACAGCCACGACCGCCCAGGACATGACATTGGGACACTACAACTATTCGGGCTTCAAGAAAAATATATATTTTTTAATATGAATTATGTATTGGAATTATTAAAGGACGAATCAAATCATTTTCGTTAGGAAAAATGCGTAGAAAGGACACGCACGCGTCGAGCAAGTCGCTAAGTCGCCACACGAGGACAACGCGGCCGGTGGTAGGGGTAATCATTTTCCTGCGGAAAAAACCTGCTGTTTATCTGTGACAACGTCACGGTTTATTGTCCTGTCATAAAAATTGCTGTTTACATGAGGATAATAGGCGCGATGCTGGGACATGACAAAATTGTACTACCCTCGTGGATACACTTTGTTTTTAAGAATCAAATGCTTTCATAACCTGTTACTCTCAAAAATGATTAAACATTAGTCCAAAAAATGTCAAGTACTAACTTAATTTTACACAAAATACCAAAAAAATGTTGCAATTGGTTTTTCAATGATATCGAATTTGTACCTACTATTGTTTGTTAAAAAAAAATTGGGTAAACTCAAACCTATTTTTTATAAATTTATTTATTCATTCACAAATTATTGATTCAATTACATTTACTTCATGGAACAATCCTGTGTTGATTCGAGACGAATACTACAAAATAAAGCACAATAAAACATCGTTTTAAAATAACTCACATCACGTCAATCAAGAAAACCAACAAACGCAAGCATCTAATTAACATGAATCATGATATTAAAACCTTAAACAATACATTTTTAAATAATAAAATTCATCAACATACTCTTTTTTAAATGTCATTTAGTATCTACAATGCTCATGGGCTGTAAATATTACAGCAATTGTATTTCAAATACTTGGTGCCTGATTAGAGACTATTTCGGACTTTTTTACTATAAACTTATAGCAAAATAAATTAAATCAATAATTATTATTTCCTACATTTTTTGGTTTTTCAAATCAAAAAATTTAGTTCATAAATAATAAAATATAGATTTATGGAAAAACCATTTTTAAATAGGGGGAATAATCACATACTCTACATTGACAGACAGGTTTTTGGTAACAGATTTAAAAAAAATATAATAGTGAGATATTTGCTTACTTATTTTATTTATAAACAGCCTCAGCTCATTATAACAGTTAAGTGAAGAAACATGTGTCCAAAAAACTGAAAAAAAATAACATGTAGCAAAGTCAAACAAGGGCAATAAAATAATGGTATTCAAGATAAGCCATATCAATATGTCTTCATCCCACACTGTGTTGATGACCAAGAGATCTACGAAAAACGGGAAGATCTATCCTAAAAAAAATCAGGTTGTGTGACGAATGGACACAACCTGGAGATTAGGGCATAAAAATAAAAGTTGGTCTTGGAAGATTTGATAAATAGCAAATGTCGACTTCTGATGACACGGCTGGGAACATAAAAATAAATTGATTGCAACAGAGATGAGATAAAAAATACAGTTAGAATATATTTTGACTTATTTGTTTTGGAACATTTATAAAAAATAAAAATTACTCGTATTGTTATTTCCCACTAGCGTACGATTATTTTATAAGTATTGCAAAGTGCAACATAATTTCATTCAGTATATTTGGAACATTTTCTTCTTTCTCACTCTCAACGTACAACTTATCCCGTTAGTGAAACAGCGTGATTGTATCGAAAAAAGGCCAGGGGTCAAAGTCGTAATACCCTTTCAATAAAATTGTAACAACCTTCCTAGCACTATACTTTAACAGAGAGCCTTAATGTACAAGTTCGGGAATCACAAAGGTTTTATCTTCTTTATAAAATGGAAGGCAATTTAGATATTCCTCCAAGAATTTACTTTTCCTTAGAAAGTGTATTTACTCCCTTAAATTACAAGGATCATGTTCAGAGAACTCCTTTTATACTGGACTTTTTCTTAAAGTAATGACATACAAAGTTAGGGCTTTCATGTTCGTACTTACAGCAAAGTAGAAATGGCGCAAACTTCAAAGAATCGTTATTAATTAAATTGAAAGCCCAGAAATTAAATAGCTTATTAAGAAAGCTTTTAAAAGCCGTAAGAATGTATTTATTACAAACCGCAAATCAGTTATAAAACCTCCATATTTAAAAAAAACCTTATTTTTAGACTTCTCAATTATAATACTTTTTCTGATTAAAAATTTAATTTTAAAAGTCGATCGGTCAATACTCATAAAACCAAACAATTGAAAAACTATGGCTTTAAGTAAAAAGGTTTTAATTTTTTTATACTATTTTCGATAAAAAAAAATTCTACGATTGCCTTTCCACCGGTTAACATTGAGGCAGATTTTTTTAAATAAAATATAATTGATATAAGATTTTTTCGATTTTTGTGTCAAAGTGTCATAAAATGTAAATAACACAGAGCAAAACAATCCTGAAAAACGCAATGTACGTTAGATAATTTGCCTAATTGTCTTTTTTATAATAAGTTGTTCATCCTAAAAAATCTTCTGGATAATTAATTAGGAAAAAAAACTCAACAAGTCATTGATCTAAAAGGGCCAATATCATTGATCACAACGTTACGGCAGAGAAATTTAACAACTGATTTGTGACATTATAATTAACTGTTTGACGTGTTTGAAACCATAATCAATAAAAAAACATTACCGTACAAGTATGTGCATTTTTTTTATTTGTTTTTTTTTCAATTGACATCCACCCTCTACAAAATATTGACAAGAAAAATTCAATCCAACATTGCCAGCAGGTCCAATAATCACAGCACATTATACTAATACGAATTGAGAAAAAAATGTGTTCTCATCGGGAATGGAACCCGAAACCGTGCACGAGTCAAATGTCTAAGCCATTACATCACGAAGGCCGCTTGATATTGAGTTTTTATTTTTTTAAATTAAATGGAAAATTTATTTGCGGGGAAACTGCTCAATGTTTTCCATAAAATTTAATAGCAGTATTTCTGAAACAAAAAGACAAGGTTTTAATGTACAATACATTAATAATTTTACATTTTCAGTTTCAGAGTTCATTCAAATGAAAAGGCGTACTCAACAGAACGTGAAAAGTATGTTTATTGAAAATTGGAAAACTATCAGTGTGAAATATTTTAGAGATTATTGAAAACTGAAATTCTGTTCATGAAAATATTCCTGTAACATGGAAGTATAGTGCTATGAATACAGGAAAATCCCCGGAAATTATACTCTGTAATCCGATCAATTATTTTATATTTTACGTAATTTGCGTGTTTATCCGGCTTAAAAATTTCATGAAAACTTTAAAGTTCTTCAAAGTATTTAAAAATAAAACAATTTTTTTTTTACAATAAATCATCGTTAAGAATAGTTTATAGCTAGTATATAAATATTTCCTACCTTGTCAACTTATTTTTTGTTAAAAGGGGCCAAAGTCCTTTCAATCGGACAAATTTACTTTAAGTCGTGTCTGATCAACAACTCAACAAAAATAATAACAAGATATTCCTCTAACGTGAATTACTACGTACCAAAAAGTAAAACAACTATGACTAAGAGGCATTTCTCTGTGGTAAGTCTAAGGATCTTCAATTTACTGGATTAGGTGACAAAGGAGTCTGAGTCATTTTCAAAATTCAAATATTTGAGTAATTGGTTTGCTCGAACCGGAATGGATTACTATGATAGAATGTGGAATAACTGGTGAAAGACCAATACGTATTAATAAATGTAAAATGTAATAAAAGTGTAATAAAAAATATAATGTGTAAAGTAACTATGATATGTATAAACTTAATACGTATGTATAAAATATAAATTGAAAATGTATATGTGAATATATATATGTGTGATATGTTTATGAATGCATTACAAGTGCCCCAACTCAACACGGATTTTTTAACGAGTCAAGACAAGTTCACAAGCATAGGTCTTTTCTGATTATGTCACTATAAACTGTGTCTCTGTCCTTTATAAATGTATGTACAATGTTATTAAAAAATATTAATAAATATATAAAAAATTAATTAACGTATTTTGTTGTTTCTATATTTTATTTATTTAAAGTCTAATTTTAAAGTCTTAGTTTAGATAGTTAGTTAGAAAATAAGATTTCTGGAAAATATCCGAACAGTATTTTGATAAAATCATATTTTGAATAAAAAAACACTTTAAAATGGGTTTTTGTCAAAATATTTTTTTTTAATACTGACTTAAGTTTTAATGAATATTTAAACCGGGATTTGGTCCCGTGTCTTGTGTTGCAGACCCACAGATCATAGTTTTGACGTTTTGATTATCACACAACCCACCTATTCAAATAGCACTTAATTTATATCTCGGCAACGATTATGAATATTACCATGAATTTTGTAATATTCAAGTAAACTGTAACGCAATATATCACAAATTAATGTACATTAGATTATTTGAAATTTAATATTTTTTCCAATAGAATCTCCAAAAATGACGAAATAGCGAGTATCCTAAGACAAATCTAAAAAACATTCATTTGAGAAAAAGATATGTGGTCTAATTCGATCTCTAAGATGTAATTGTAATTGACCCATTTACGAATACACATGTAGTTTCAAAAACATGAAAAGAGACTGTGATTATAAGGCAATCATTGACTAGCCTCAGGGCCTCAAGATAAGGACATCATACCTTCACCATGACGGTATAGTTGAAGATAAATTCTCTCGAGCGATTACGAAGATACACTACCGACCCCCCACTTTTAAGTTTTCGGTAGGTACATCGATATGAAACAAGGGGAAGCGTGCGTCACGGTACACATATCTATGCACTTAAATGACAAAGCTTCAGTATGACGTCATAGTTGAAGATAAAATTCTCCCAACCGATTACGAAGATACACTACCGATCCCCCCACCACCAAGTTTTTATGTGAATACATCGGTTTGTACCGGTGGGTCTAGTACCACTCGATACTCATACCTATACATTAAAAATGACAAAAACTTTGTTCCATCGAGCAATTTTTACGAATAATTAATTATTATTAATTACGATTTATTTAAATTTTTAATCCTTCCGAGGTGGGCACTTTTTTTCTTAAAAGCCTATTAAAAAATTGAAAGAGAATAAAGTCAATTTTGAAGTCGAATTAAATTCTGACATAACTGTCAGTTTTAAAAACGAGCGGCTATATGCAGTGACTAGACTGGCCAGATGCTGCCCTATTAACATACAAGAGCACTTAGCCGTAAAATGTTGCCACCGTAAAAAAATCAATTTAGTTAATTTTTTTTTTTATCTGTTTTACTATCTTTCTGAGTGTACGTATCGATATGTTAAAGGAGCAGGTCTTGTAGTCACTAAGTAAATAAATACAGACGATCGTTAAGCATACCGTCTCGGTAATTGTCAAAAGTCATAAAAAAATCTTATTCAAGCGAGCATTTTTTGCTTAAATTGGGATTTATCGGAGTTTATAATCGCTTTAAAGTGGGCACTTTTTATCACAGAAGCCTATTTTAAATATAAATGAGAACTTTTAAAAATTTTAATGAAGAAAAGAACGAGGACTAAATTTTTGGGGTCGAGATGACAAGTCGGTAGAACATACTGAGATAGATAGAGATAGTATAGAAGTAAGGTGTACCATCTCGATATGTACAGATGATGACAGCGTTCATAATTGCGGCCCAGTAACCAGCTAATGTAAATCTGTCAACACGGTGACTCGTGGGAGTTTTTTCATACAGTTTGTTAAAGATTAAACCAGCCACTGACATGTCATGAGCCATGTAAATGCCGAGGCTTTCATACTCCCCTCTCAAAAATGCTTTTCCTTTCTGTCGGAATACACATGTATGTCAATACTGGTAAATCCTTGAGAGATGGAATTCAGCCAATATCCAAGACCATTTAAACATGCTTAAAACACATTTGATAAAAAGATGCTTAGATACGTTTACGTTTATTATATCTGTTTTGTCAAACCGCTGCATTGGGTATCCATCGGGACCATTAATTATCGGTAAAATTTCAATGGAATTTGTCATATATGAAATAATTTGCGGTATGCAAAATTAATATTACAAGGGTCATTAATCATCGCTAGTGTCCTGTGACACGTTTTTCAATTAAAATGGACGTTGAATGTCCCTACACCCCCTTCCTTGCCACGGTCCGCGCCCCTCACCGCTACCAACAAGCCCCAACCACATGACGGAGCCATTTTAAAAGTTCACACGGTCTATTTTATAGGCATTTAGAACTGAAATACTACACAGCCTGGAACAAAAATCCACCCACTCAATTGCGTTAAAATATTTGTTTTGGACATGAATCTGGTATTTTTCATTTATTTTAACTCTTTATATTTAATGCTGAGGAAAAAAAATTCGAACATAAACTCGTTGTAAAAATTACAGTAATCAATAATCAATTACTGCTTTTCTATAGAAACCATCAATTTAAATTTGATTAATCAATGGACGTTGGTGCTAGATTCTAACAGTTTGCGTTTTATATTTTTGAGCAATAACTATTGTAAGTTTGTTGCAACATAGAGGGAAATAATTTTTGAGACTGGTACTCCACGGTACGACTAAAACCAGCCATTGTCTGGTTTTAGTTACATTCACTATTCTGCTAATGTTTTTTCTTCCGCATTCCTCTACGTTTCCATATGTTGACTTTCGTAAAAGCAAAAGAGCTGAAATCTTTATTGATATAGGTGAGATTTATCTAGCTGAATTAATTCACCTACTTAGCCTGAAAACGCCCATTTATATTTTTTTGACTTATTTTTATAACAGTTACATTAATCAACAATGTTCTGTGTATGTCCAAATGTTGGTATATAGTCTGGATTACCTCCCTAGAGAGTTATTGAGATGTTAATTTGTTGAAACAGAAAAGTAAAACATTTTTGAGAAGAGAATAAAGATGTCAAGGCATTTACGGGCCTTATGGCCTACATTCCATTCTTAAAAATGTTTTTCCTTTTTGTGGCATCAAATTTAGATCTTCAAAACTTCCTAGAGTAGAAATTCAGCCTATCTACCAACATTTCGACATACTCAAAACATTGTTTAATCTGGTGAATGTGTATAGTGAGATTCGCACGTTAGTGTAATTAGTATCTTGACGAAAAGACGGGTATGTCTCAAAACCGGTTAACGTAGAACAGCCGGTAAGTGGTTTTATTATTATGTTTACTTATATTCGTTATTCGAAAGTTTATTAAATTCTGTCAATGTGCGATCTCTCAGGCGAATGTGTGGTAAAACGATGTATGATAAGTGCAGAAATGTTGAGATCTGTGCGCTATGTAAGGCTAAGACAAGCAATATTGACAAAATCAAGGAGTTTTTTAAGTATATTTTTTTGTTGGGGCACTTTGTTGTATATTTTTTTGTATTTACCACATTGTCCGTATTATGATAAAGAAATATTTTTAAGTATTTTTATTATTCTTCTTTATTGTTACGAAGAGTTCAGGAAATGTGAATGCTAAAACATAGGTAGAATGCTGAATGTGTCACTTAAACCAGTCAATAATAGGTCATAAGCTCTGTAAATGCCTAAACTTCTATATTATCTTAGCGAACGGAGAAATCGATATGATTCTTTTTTGATTGTCAGCTTTTAGAGTACGATTTTTTACGGCGAAACAATCAAAATAATGTTCATACGAACCATTAGATTACGTTCATTAGTTGTCTAATTACTATGGCATGTCCGATAGTACATATCCTAAGTATTTTTATAAAATATATCTTAATCAAATGTTTATGCGTATTTTAGCTTATTCAATAATGAAAGGTATAACAAATGGCTAACACACTCCCACTCCGTAAATAGACGTTTAAATGCTCCGTAAAAATGATACTGTTCTCTAAATCTGTTTCACTTAGTTTAACGACATCTTTCCATTTACCGCGCACGTAAAATTTACGTCGGTTTTACCATAATGACTTTGCAACTAATCCACCTCTGTTTCATGTTTTATTAATCCATTCATTCTTTTATACTGATTGGAGACTTTAATACGCTTTTCTTATGTATGTTTGTTTTTATTGAATTTATGTTTTACAAATTGTATAAAGTGCATCCAACCGAGTACCTGTACTGAATGATTTCTACAAATAATACGAAATTCGTAAATAAATGTGCAGAATAAGTTTCAAAATTGTTTAAAAATTCCTTTTTAAAACACGACGTATCCGCTTATCATTAAATAGATTTTTACATTTTTAGTATTAATCGATTCAGTTTCTTTACTGAGATTTTTTGGTGAAACATTTTAAATCCACACCAATATTATAAATGCAAATATGTGTTTTTATGTGTTCCTTTTACGTCTCAGCTGAGCTACCAATTGTCATTTTTTTGCATGAGAATAGCCGAAGAGGTGTAAAGTAAATTAGGATACTTATTTTTCGTTCTGAATTTTCCACCATCAAAGATGTTACTACATTATCTCTGTTTAAATCACGTCTAAAGAAACATCTCCTTTCTCTTCCTTAATCTCTCCTCCTTTCCTGTTTCCTCTTTTCTCTTTTTTCCTTTTTCCCATTGAGTAATAGTTTTGATTTAAGGTAATTTATAAACAAACACGTTTATTTCTATTTTTATATATTTTTAGCCTTTTAATCTTTTTTTTCTATTGAATATGTTCTGTAACTTGAATTATAAAAAGAAAACTTTTATTATTGGTTGGTTGGGTGAAATTGCCATTTGGCAATAAGCCCGCCAATATACAAATAACATTATGTACAAAAGGTTAAATAAAAAATTTCAAAATTTCAAAAAGAATCAATTCAAAATGAATTATTCAAATTTATATAGTTGGCGTTTCATCTATGGTTAGATTGGTTAACTTTCCATTTTGGTTTTGTATTTTTTTTTTTGCAGCTCTATTCTCTCTACTGCTGGATAAAGTCCTCTTCCAAACGTCTCCATTCCTTCCTATCACCCGCTTTCATCATCCACGCTTTACCGGCAATAGAGGCAATGTCGTCGATCCATCTTTTCTGTGGCCTTCCAACACTTCTTTTGTTTGCCTATGGTCTCAACTTTTTTATTCTGGGTGTCCACCTGCCATCATTTTGTCTAGCCAAGTGCCATGCCTACTGCCATTTCAATTTCGCTGCACGATCCATGATATCCACGACTCCGGTTTGGCGCCTTATTTCTTCATTTCTTATTCTGTCTCTTAGACATACACCAATCATCTGTTTTTTTCAATGGATCGTTGCGTGCATTTTAATTTCTGGCTACTTTTTTGTGTTAAAGACATAGTTTCTAGTCCATATGCTGTCACCGACAATATGCACGATTTATATACTTGTCTTTTCAAGCATATAAGGACTTGTTTATTTTCAAAAATATATTTAAGTTTGCTGAAAGCAGCCCAACTTAGCCCTATTCTTCTTGGTAACTCCGCTATCTGGTTTTGTATTAGGATTCGAGAAAGAATTTCAAGTCACAACTGACTTGGAGACCTCTACATAAAATGCAGAGAGGATCTGTGGAGAGAGGAACTCGGTGATTGGCTCTGGATAATGCTATCCGAAAGCACAAACACCGCCAACAGTTTGGACATTCCAACGTGGAAAGTTCTCAACAGACTAAGAGTAGAGGTGCTTAGGTGCAAATACAATCAACAAAGATGGGGTTTTCTGGAGGGAGATGACATAAACTGCAATTGTGAAGAGGTGCAAAATGATCCCCATCTGCTGCGGTGTCCACAAACGCAGTTAACTTGTTATTAAAATGATTTAAGGATGGCCGCTGACGAGGTGATATCTGTCGCCGCACACTGGAGTGGCAAGCTCGGAAGACGGATCCGATAAGTAAATAAGTAGGATTTTGGATTTGTTAACAAAATAATAATGCAACGTCGCCCAATACTAACGAATCATCATATTTTTTTCATAGCAGGACCTGCAATCAAAACAAGCTACTTTACATCTCAAAAAAATATATTATTTCACCCGGAAAATTCTTATTGATAAACGGCAAAACTGTATTAATTACCTTACTTATTTCTCTCCCATAGTATTATAATAAAAACTCTCTTTTCAGTTGTATTCCACCTTTGTTTATAATTTTTACCAGTTACCGACAAAACTCGTATAATTATTATTACATTGTACTTAAATTCATTTAATTTGAACTCGTTTTTTCCCATATTTAAACCAAATCATCATTAACAACCCCTGCTTTTGCTTGTATATATGATTCCAAGTCCTCACCAGTCTGGCAAAACGTGGTCTTTGGTTATGAATATAAGCGGAATAAAACGAAATATAGTTATTTTCTACAACTTTTTTTTTACAATTCCATAAGTTCGTTATTAACTTTTTTATTTTATAGTTGCATATTTGTTGCAGTCTCCCAGAAATCAATTCTCAGTATAAGTTTATCTACTATCGATTAAGAACAGTGCATAAATAAAGCCGCTCATTTCCTTTATGTAAACAATTGATTATCAAAACATTTTATATGACTGTCAACAAACTGCTGATATGAGCGGGTGTAAAATCTCTGAGAAATACGGAAAAACGGAGAAAACCTCATCTGGAAGTAAAATGAACACTGGACAATATATGCATAAACGATAACATCGTCAGTTACAATATGTAGTTCGACAACTCACAGTTCCGACATCCAGTCCAGTTCAGTAAGCAGTGACTCAACGTTAAAAGTCTACGCAGTTACTCTCCCTGTTACTCTATTTATTAATTATGTAATAAATACACTTCAACCCTCAACATTGTTCTCTTCTGTCAACCTCGAACTGGGTAGGAACTCCCATGCTTTCAAACGTCAAATCCGTCAAATCCTACATATTTATATAAGAAATAATAAAATATTGGGAAAAATCTAGAACCTGGAATCAATTGAACGAATTGAATTGTGTTCCTGTGACAAGTGTCTCAGACTCGCGGCTCAAGGGCCGTGGTTCGAATTCCACTCAACCCTAACATGATTCCCATTTTCTGAGAGTGAGTTATTCACAACTCGTTAAAAAGGTCGCTAAAATTGAATATTTAAATAAAGCTTAAAAACGCAAATATTTATTCTATTAAAAAAAACTGATTTTTTTACAACAATGAGTCAGAAGTTCTAAATATAAAAAATATATATTTCAAGATAACTTCATATAAAATAAGAGAGATTAAATAGAGCAGTTCAAATATTTAATACTTACGCTTTTTTATTATTATTTTAAAAAATTACAACGCATATTTATATTTCAATTTAATTCAATTTATTTAAATTTCATCAAGAATACTTGAATAAATGTATACTTAAATAATTTTAATAAAAATTCGGAGAGAATCATAAAACCTCTCTTTTCTTTATTTGAAGATTAAACATGGCGGAGAATTGTGTTTGTTTAAATTCCATAAAATAATACGGCTCGGTAGCGTAACAATTTAATTTAACATCACACACCAAAATTACATATGAATAAAACATAAATCGTGGGTAAGAAGCAAAAAGAGCCTTAAAACTCTCCTTTTGTAGGGGAAAGTTGCCTTAAATGGCTTGGCGCCAAGCCAGAGGCATCTTAAACGATCCGAATTATATAGCCTAGAATGCAAACTGTATGGGAACTGCCTTAATCTTTCAAATTGCAAGCGAAATAATATTCTCGTCTGCTTATTGTGCAATGTGCATTTCGACGTGAGAACTTACCCAAGTTACAATTTCTCTCCCTCTCCCCTAATAAGAAATGTATAAAAGCTGGGGTTTGTTAAATTTGTTTACATCATACCATTTAGAAAACTAGACTTGTCTATTTTTCATATAATTTTAAACGGCCTAGGTGGTTTTAATTTTTAACTATTGAAAATTGGGCTTTTATTTATTTATTCAACCCTTTACTACCCAATTTTTCAAATTCAATTTAACTAAAAATACATGAATGTGTCTGTTTTTTATGCAGATACTGGGAAACATAATTTTATAAGAATAATAATTTTAGTTTTATTTTCATATATTCAGTGTGTAGACAATATGCTACATTGGGCATAAAAGATTCGAAGATACAAGAATATAAGGAAAACAAGAAATAACGTGTTTTATGAAACTCTTTTTTTTTTTTGAATTTTTGAAACAATTATAATTTCAAATCTAAAAAAATATAAACAAATCACCATTTAAACATTAGCTAAATTACACTTTTGACAAAACATCTTTTGACTTGACAAAAGACTTTTTGTTTAAAATTTGACCATGATGGCGATTTTTAAAAAATAAATTATTAATCACAAGCAGCTAGAAAAACTTGGAGTATGGCGTTAAAATAACAAAAGTTGCTGATTTTAAAATTATTATTTTATTTTGGATGAAAAGCGGCGTGCTTTTGCTGTCGGTGGTTGACATTTATGGATTTTTCGACACCGAATCACTTCCGCGCTAGACCTTTTCATTAGACGCAGACGATACTTATGAAGCTTGGCTTTGGCGACGACTGTTTACAGCTGTTTCAGAAGCCTTTATCTGGCAGCTAATTTATCATTCCTTTTGGTCAAAGCACGTTACTTATTCCGCAAATATCGTAACTTTTACTGAATTTGGGTAGCGCTACCGTCGCAGTAAGCAAATATTGTATTTTAATTACGCCTCAATAGTTTTTACGTTGTTTTCAACGCCGCTCTTTCTACAAACATTTTTTGTGGTAAATATTTTTTTAATCATAACGCCATGCTTTAAATTCCTTTGGCGCCTTGCGTTCAAAAGTTTTATTTTTATTTTTATTATTTATAAATCATGTAACACAAAATATTTTACAAGTATAATACGTTGAGTTACATTCCCAAGAGTTACAACAACTCAATTCGGGTTTTAAATAATATTAACATTTAGAAAATAACACATATTGAGAACAACAAAGAAACAAAGCAAGTTTAGCACTTTTATAACTAAATATACAACAACAATATATACGCCTAAAACCTTTTCTTACACAAGCAGAACAAATATATATTAAAAACGTTTTTAAGAATAAAAAAATAATAAAGTAGTGAATCCACTAAGAGAGATAAGGTCATTAACATCACATGCCATGCATATGATGCTGTCATAGTGATGATGAGAACATATCCATCTCAGTTAGTAAACATCTGGATGCCTAAGAAATGTCGTATAGTACAATGAACACATAAATTTTGAAAACATAATTCGGATATAAAAAACGTGTGTCAGACCAAATCATGGTCTATACAACAGAGCCATGGATAGATAGAGAGAAAAAAAATACGAATAACCAAGTAGAAAAACTAAATAGAAAAACCAAATAACTGCTCAGAACGTCAGAGATGAAAGTATTAAAGGCAATCGCGGGGAAACCCAAAAGAGGCAGAATCTAGAGTCAAGAAGTTGGACGGATTTGCGATACCCATTGCATAGTAAATAGATTGTGGAGAGATTACGTCAGTAATTTGGTTAATTATAACGGTTTTAAGTATGTAATATTCCACTAGACACCTGTATAATGAAATATCTCAAGACCCATGCTGGAGAGGGGTAGGGAGTTTTAAGTCATAATTAAGTACCACATCTAAAACACATGCTCAAAAAATCAGCTGGTTATAAAATATTTTGTGTTTGAAACCTAAAATTTCTGGGTTATTAGTCACCGAGTGATTCTTGAATAATTTTAAAATCTCTTTTATAATCCGATTATCGGTATGTAGCAGATCGTCTTCCCTGAGCAGTGTAGGGTTTAAACTTCCAGTATAAAAAATACGTGCCTTTCAAGGGCATATGACTAAAAGCAATGCCTTCTAGCCAACCAAAAAACGGAGCGGTCAAAAGAAAAATTGGTCGAAATTTTTACATTATTTAAAAAATATATATAAATGCACATATTTTTTTTCAAATAACAGCTGTTTTATAGTGGATTGATAGAGCTAGCAAATATTTTATTTTATTTGTAAAACCAATAGTTCTACATATTTATAGTAATTGCATGGTCTCAGAACAAATAACACGTTTTCACAAATTGTACAAAGTAAGTAAAGATATATAATACATGTATAATATAATCATTACGAGTAAAAAGAAAGAAAGAAGAAAAAACAGAAATATACTTGCTGGAGTGTGGTGGGATTAAAACGAGGGGGCATATTGAGAGGATAAGAAAAGAAAGGGAATGTTTAAAAGTATTCATATTTCGTATTATGGTACCTGTCAAGCTTCACTTTGAATTGTTAGTATTAATTTCAGTGCTGACAGTGTGATATTTGTATAATGTAAACTATATTATATTAATTAAAATACTTGATGTTGTACACATTACATGATGAGCAATGTGGAATCGGGTAATGAGTTCAGAAAAAGACAGAAAGAGTATGTACTCATATAGGAAAGTACAAGTGAAACAAAATTAAGAAAAGGCTAATTTATTTGAATGGTTTTGTTTCGTGAGCAGTCATTTAATTAGCAACCTCATAATTCATAATAAGCAACTTTAGTGTTTTTTTTATTATTTGTGAATGGATTATAAAACGAAGCTCAAAATTTCATTTTTATGTATCGTATTATCATCGCTATGATATTTTAAAGTTTCGTAATATTGAAAGTAGTCTTACACAAGCAGAATAAATATATATATATAAAAAAACGTTTTTAAAAATAAAAAATAAAAAAAGTAGTGAATCCACTAAGGGAGATAAGGTCATTAACATCACATGCCATGCATATGATGCTGCCATAGCGATGATGAAGTCACTAGTTCTCGCCGGTGAGTTGTCGTGACATTTAAAAGTAGAGCCCCGCACCCGTCAAAATATACTAAACGTCGAAAAAAATCGCTTCCCGTAAACCGGAAATCTATCACAACACATGTCGATGCTGTAATTGATTGGTTAATTCATAAAAACTTATGACGTCATTCAAATTAAGTTATTTTTATTAAAACCATTTTTATTATGTTTTTCAAACATTTTCGAGAAACTTCCCAGTACAATTTAATGCTTCAATTTTTACCAAGTGTAAGAAAATATTTTTCATATCCAATTACCTATAACTATTTTTAGCCGTTCTTTCGCTGTCCAATCGTTCTACATGTCCAAACCAACGCCGATCTCCTTTCTTGATTTTGTCGATAATGTACGGATCTAAACATTTGTGCATCTATTGTACATAGTTTTACCACACATTCGCCTGAGAAGTCGCACTTTCAACCCTGTTTTTCCAAGTCCATACTTCACTCCCATACAATAGTTTTGTGACCAGAACACCATTGTGAACTGCTAATTTTGCCTTCTGCAACAAACATTTATTTGCCAAAGTTGATTTAAGTGCACCGTTCACTCTGTTCCCGCCACTCAGCCTCCTTTCAATATTTTTTTCAGTCAAACTCAAACATACTTTCGAAATCCACAAATTTCTCTACTTCTTTAAGTGTAACCCCATTTCACATTTAGTCATACTTTCATTTCTTTTAAAAACAATCACATTTGATTTATCGACATTCATCAGCAAATCGCTTCCCTTGCATACATCGTAGACCTCTGTTACCAAGAATTGTAGTTCCTCTTTGTTGTTAGCAAGAAACACGGCATCATCAGCATACAAATGATAATTTACAGTTAACTAACCCATTTTTGCTCCCATTCTTAAGCCTTTCAGTTCTTTCATACAGTAATCGATATACACGTTAAACAGCCATGGTGACATCACACATCCCTGTTTGACTCCTTTATGATTGTCAAACCACGATGTGTATGATCCATTTACCCTAACATATGCTGTGCTGTCTTTATACAGATAAGTAATAGCCCATATCAGGGTTCCGCTCCCTCCATACTCCGATAACACCTTCCGTAATTTTTCTGTCAACTCTGAAACAACTCTGATGGTTTGTTTGTTTGGCAATTACCTATGGCGGACTTCCTAATCCAAGTCCTTTAAATTCAATTATAAATTTATTCACCTAAAAATCTTGCTATAAATTTTATTTCTATTCATGAGAATGTATGTATTAGTAATTCAGTTATTTTTATTTTATACACTAACACTATTGCAAAATCCTCGCATACATTCGTTATCTTCTGCCCGTGATAAATAAAACTCTCCCGCGGCTTCTTACTGTTCCTATTATCACCTATTTGAGTATATTCAGTATGAGCAAAAGCTCACAGGCACTTGGTCAAAATACTACAGTAAAACAAACTTAAACACGCTTAAAACAAAAGACCCTTTTTGCGAACGATCCAATTTTCACCACCAGCAAGGGTTGAATTTAATTTGTTGCGTCCCTATGGACTTGGTGGGTTCAAAGGGCGGAGCTTGAAAATTAAAGACAAACAACTAAATTGTAACACAAGGATGCGTCTTAACTGAGTCAACGAAAATGAAAAATTGCACTTAGAAGAAAAGGTAAGAGTATTACTTGTGTTTAAATTTTCAAATTAGCATTTTTGTCGTATTTTTTATGTCGTGGTTCAAATTTGTTTACAGTTTTTCCGACCTTATTTTGCAGTTTCAAAATTTTTACTAGACAAAATAACGCTCCTTTATTCAAAGGACCTTTAAAAATAGTTTATTTGGTTTAGGTTTGTTTTTCATAAAAGTCCTTTTCCTTGATGTGCCTTTCTTCTAACGCTGTGAATACATAAGGTTGTACATAGCCAGTCCAAAGGTGTACTTTAAGTCTCATTTCTTCATACAATGGACTCTCAGTATGTAATGAATTGTAAAGAGTACCTGTTATAATAATACTTTACTTTGAGTGTTAATAAAAGAAAATGTTGCTACGTAAATCATTTGTGAAGTTTGAAATTAGACGCTAACGTTTCATCCACTTTCCAGACATGTTCTTTTGAGTTTTCTCCGAAAAATGTTGGCTCAACAATTTTTTCACTGAAAATTAAATATTTGTGTTTGGTTGAAATTCTAATGTTACTTTTTGAGGTAAAAATTCCTCACAACGTAAGCATTTTTATTCAGATATGAATAAAACCTTACTAAAATTTTCTTACGTCAGTTTTCTAAATAAAAATCAATTAAGTCGCTTCATTAAAATTAAACAATTTATTTCATAAAAAAACAAACTATTGATTTCCTGTTATTATTTGTTTTTGAATTTATATAATATAATATACTACAGTATTTTGAGTGTGTCTAAATGTTTGCGAGCAAAATACTGGGTTTCACTCCCTAGGAAAGATTTATAAATTACAACAAAAACGGAGAGCATTTTATAGAAGCAAATGTGGAAATTTATGCATTTACAGGGCTTATGATCATTGGCCGGTACAAGTGGCCACTTTACACATTGTGCAACATTCACCATTTTCCCTATGTTTGAACATCCGCATTTCTTTCATTCTTTTCAAGATTGGTGAATTGTTTACAACGTTAACAGCTTTTATACCATTTCCAACATATTTTGGAGACAAGAAGATCAAATAAGTATTTTCACAGGGGACAAAAAACATAAATATTTACAACTAGTTTGCTAAACAGTTAATTTTTGGGTGTTATTGGACCGAAATTGGGATTAAGCATTTTTTATTTAACAGGTGGAAAAAGAACACATGGCGAAATACAACATGTTGGGAAATACACATTTAAACAGGTTAAGTTAGAACAATACTTGATTTTTTGACAGGGAAGTTTACATACATACCTATAGATGAATTAAAAAATGTTTTAAGATACATACCTAGATAATACATTTGTTTATGGAATGCAGTATTAAATTAATGGTAACGATAAAGTTTAATAAAAAAATATCAACAAAAAACATGAATATTATTAATAATAACGTATTCCAAACTATTTGAGGCCAAGGGCCCAGTGTTGAGTTGGGATACAACATAATGGAAAGTGGAAGCTTGTACATAATAAAATAAAAGCAAAAAGAAAAAATGAATTTTAGAACATAAACATACATTTAATTCATTAAACATCTGGACAACACGCAATAATATTATATTTGTTTTTAAATTATAAATTTACAAAGCAGCATATATTAATAATAATAAATAATAAATTAATAATATTAAACTAGTCAAAATAGAATCCCAAATTGCATTAAGTATAAAGGTTTAAAAATGTATGAAGAGATGCCTGAATGTGAAGAATTAAAAGAATTTGAACGAAAAAAAAAATGTTATGTTTACTGTAAGATGATGTTGTGGCGGGCAAACACCAACAGCCGTGAGTGTCAGGTCCGAGGTCTGCTTTGGCCCGTAACGCGTAGTCCGCTGCAACGTCAGCCCGGACGAGACTACTAAACACTGTACATCGAAAGTACTCGACACATTTAATTTTGACAGTTCGTGTTGCTTGGCTACTAGCTCTCCGCCAGTGCTCGCTATTATAAATTCCTTTTGTACGAAATAATAGGATGTAACTCATGCTTAACTAATAATTAATAACTTCATTTATCTTTCTCATTTTACCTCAAATCAACTCACGCGCACCCATGCTTTAATAAAAGTAGATATACAATTCAAATAAGTGTAAATATTAGTTCATATACTAATTGTACTCGTAGAATAAACTAACTTAAGGAATAAATAAATAAAAATAAGTCGGAATAATCGGCATTCGTGCACGAGAAGATGTATAAACGTAGAGAAAGCGAAGTCTATATCCAAAAACTGAGTTATTTGGCATTCTATCCTCGGAAAAGCATGATATATATATTTAAGAACCAAAATTTATTTACAAGTAATTCAAAAAGATCAAGTCAAAGAAGGAATCGTGTGTTAGAAATACCACATTGTAAAACGAGGCTTGCACAGAGACATGCATATTTTATAAGCCCAAAATTTTTTTTTCACTGATAATATTTCATTGATTCCAAACTTTCAAAATTTTCCTTCTTTTAAAAAACATGCTCTATTCTGGATTCAAACTAAAGACATGAACTCTTTTTTCTATATATTTTTTTGTTACCCTTTAATAATAGGGAATATTTTTGTGTTTTTTTTACTTATTTTTTATTTCCCTTTTTAATCACTATTAAAAAATATACCATATACCATATTATCTTTTACAGAATATTTTATTTTTTCTTTCTTATGTTACACACAAATATTATAACTGTCCATTATTTATTAAAGGAGCAAAAATTCATTAACATTTTCTTGTATACCTACGAACAGACCATGCCTTTGTGGGATTTTTTTGTTTACTATTAATATGTATTTCATTGCTATGTAATTATGCTTTATTTTTTTTAATACTCCGTGTTATCCACTTATGTTTATTGTAAAATATACATATATATATATATATGGTTTCATAAAATTATTTGCTTTTGGAATTGTGTCTGTTTTTAAATGAAATGACTAACTGAAACTATGCAAAGCAATGTGCAATGGTCAAAACAATTTATGAATATTCATGAATTTAATTCCTGAATTTAAGTAAACTGGAGAGCAGTCAAGGAGAATTTGATTACTGAAACCAAAAACATACTCTTTAAATGAATGCAAACATCTCGTTTACCAGTCATTTTCTTTTCGTTTTCTCTACGACCCACTGTTGATTTTTGTTTGAATTAGTATTATTTGACAGGCGACCTTTTTCAGTGTCATTTTCCTTAGGGATCGTAATCTGCTAAGGGGAAATCCCAGGAAAAGCGTAGCGTACGGAAAGTACGCATTTAAATTTAGAAGCGTTATTAACGATCCAAATAAATTGGATCTTAAATTGAGGTTTAAGGGTTGGATTATTTTATTTGGACACTTGGATAAAAAAAAATCTCGAGAACGTACAAATAACATTTTAGTCATTAAGTATTTTCATCGTTAAATTGTTACATATTAAAACACTGGTAAATAACGTTTTAAAAAAGGGAATATAAAAGTCTAGGCATCTACAAAGCTTATGACTTGTCACTGGCTGGTTTAAATGGCCTAGTATGTAAAGCAACTAATGACAGGTCATATGCCTCGCCTTTCCTAGACTATCTACCTAGAAAGTGTCCCCATTTATGACTACAACGATTTGGTCCTAGTCAAAATTCAAAATATTTTCTTTGCTTCATAAATACAAATATTTGTATTATTGATGTTTAAAGCATAAAATTTGCGGTCAAACATTTTATTCATGTTTGTCCTAATCAGTGCATGTGCCTATTAAAATGCATGTCGTGTTGGTTTTATATTTTTATGCAACAAATATGGTGAAGGTGTATAGTGGGTTTTGCATGTTGGTTTAATTGGTGTCCTGACAAAGAGACGGGTACGTCTCAAAACCGGTAAACATATAAAAGTCGGTAAGTGGTTATATATAAATGCTTCATAACATTTATTACAAATATTTTTGTTTTTTTATTAATATTTAAACATCGTGTATGAATAATTTACGCAATGGATATTTTTAATATACGTAATGGATATAAAATAACTTATGTATGGCGTATAATTACTATGAGACCCTGACATACATACCTAGCTTTATCAAACATTCACACATCTTGTCACACATGCCCTTTTGTTTTGTCTAAAAATCTACACCCAATTAACCCTTTTTAAAAAAAAAATATTTTTTAAATGAAAAAAGAACCTAAATGTGATTAAATATTTGTATATAACCACTTACTGACTTTTCTATCTACCGGGTTCAATACGTACCTGTCTTTTTTTCAGGACACCAATTAAACTAACATTCAGAACCTAATAGACAGCACGTCTCACAACAACTCGAAGTCATCAACAGGGTTCGTCACCGGTAGACATAGAAAAGTCAGTAAGTGGTTATGTACAAATATTAAATAATATTAAGGTAAATGTTAGACTAAACAGTTATTACTACAAATATGAATGAAAAAAATACAGTTCAACATAACCTAGATCATATGACGCGGCGCGGTGGTTGGAAATGTATACGTATTTACGGTTGAAATTTAAACTAAAAATAATTTTACATTAAACTAGCGGACCCGACAAACGTTGTCCTGCCCGAACGTTGTCTTGCCTGATATTAGCTTGGATTTTTTAGAGATAAGTTGGTACCTAGGCATTCCAAAACTAAACATTATTAATATTCAAATATTGAATTTAAGTAGGTACCCAGGTACTTGTTTATGGTTGAATTCCAAAACATTTTTTTTTTCAAATATATTATTATTTTCGAAAAATGTCAAATGTCACACCAACAGGGGTGCACTTTATTCATGAATGCGATTTTCAAAAGAGAATTGAATGTCAGTTAATTTTATTTTAGAATTGCCAAGAATTTAGTAAAAATAAATAAATGGGAAGAAATTATAAGGGATGTAAGGAAATAATCTGATTGGAATCCATAAAAAGCGAATGTTTTCGAAAACCAACTTATTTTAAACACAAAAAACAACATTCTTCAATTTTTTTGTACATGCATTCATGTTGAATGCAATCCTGGTAGGTCGATGAAAAAAAGATTTATAGTTCTAACTTTTTTTACAGGTTCAATTGAAAACTTGAATATTTGCAAACATGCGCAGCGCAAAGATCTACGTTTCGCTGAAAACTGCACGTAAATCGGTTAAGCCGTTTAGAAGGAGTTCAGTGTCATCATACGAACAGAAGAATTATATCTATGAAGATTTCGTTCACACGAAGTATGGAACTTAATATCACCTGACATTTTGCACCTACAAAGCTTCTTTTGAACAAGTTAATTTCTTCTAAAATTCTCTTGATATACTAAAACGTTGGTAGACAATACCGCGATTCCACACACCGTAACAAGGATTTCTTACATTGGCTAAATATCAATGACCTTTAACGGACAATCCTTCTAGCATGTCCTATTGTACTAAATGAAAACACCTCGAAGTGTTTCTGAAACCTTTAAAATTATGCAATCACAATCGACAAATACCCAACTCTTGCAGTCCTCGGGGAATCCACCCCGAGATATCACCCCTTACGTCACCCTTTAACCCTTAGAAGCGATGCGATTTGAAGCCTAAATAATAATCAATTAGCACAAGTCAAAGATTGACACTGGAAGAAGAAAGGCCCGCTCCCGAGTCTTATTGACTAAATTGAATAAGACGGGGGAACTGCGGAAGGGGGTTGATATAAATAGACAAAACCCGGGAAGGGAGCCACTCTTTTGATTGGATTTTTTTATTCTGTTCCAGTTTTGCTGATGGTTGGAAATCTTATTTTTTTTGTAATTGAATTATATTTTCTTTCGTTTAATTATTTATCAAAATTTATACATTAGGTGTTAACATTAGTACAGTTGTGTTCTTTTTTTGCAAAATGAACACCAAATAAAAAGTTTATGCATTATTCGAAAGAAAATTTTCTGTTCCACAAGATATTGAATTTGCTTTTAACTTACGTATATTATTTTATGTTGACTGCGCGTTTGCCTACCATCCGAGAGGTCTCAGGCTCAATTCCCAACATGGTTGATATGAAATATTTATTAAAAAGGGTGTTTCCACACTAGAATATTAAATAGTCCTTGGACTGGTACCTGAAGCGTAAGACTGATCATCTTTTTTTCATGAACAAAAATGATCAAGATACGCTCAGTTTGCTGTACCAATGCAGTGCCCTATGCACCATTAGGTGTGGAAAGAGAATAATAAAACAATATAAAAAAATATTTAATTTGATTACAAGCCTTCAAAATGGAATGTCTAGTAGACAAAAGTGAACATTTTCGAAACCGTTTTCTGTTCGCGTTCAATCAAGGGAATAAAGGAGGAAACAAATAAGGAGAATACACGAATTATAAACTAATTTGTTTTAATTTGTCCTCTTCATTTGGAAAAAACACAACTTATGTGAACACACATACTTAAGGTAAAAGTTTCATTATTAAACTTTCATGGCGGTTTTTGAGAAAGACTTTCTTATTTAGTACCGACCCCGTTATTTTTCCTTCATTATTTGACTACCAATTATTAAAAATGTATACATTTTAAAGGCGCGCATTCAAATAAAATAATATATTTAACGTTAAAGCAAACAGAATATCTTATAAAACGGAAATTTTCCCTTTAAAATGACGTATAAACTTTACAATTTTGTTATACTTTTGGTGCCGATTTTCAAATTTGAAAAATGCCGACAGAACTTATATTAACACTTAATATATTAATTATAATAATAAAAATACGTATGTAGTTTTATTCCACTTTTATTTATAATTTTTTACAAGTGACCGGGTTTCGGTATATAATATAATATATAGTAAATACAGTAAGTACGTACCTATTACAGGCGGTGTTTATTCATTAAGCCATAGAGCCTATTAGAGGCACATTGTGAAAACATAAACATAATTATCTATCTACAACTAATCGTTATGGAATCGTGTCATAATATAACCCCATGCAAACTATCAGCTATAGGTATTATAATCCCATCTAATTAGCCAACTAGCTTTACCATATCAAAACTAATAGTCATGGTGTGCTCAATATAGATATCAGGTATGAATGATTTGGATTGTAGTCGTAAGCGTATTAAATACTAGAGTCCTCTGACTATTAAACGTTTATTTTATTTTATTTAGGAAACGTGCAATTCAGTTTAAGAAATTGCGAGTATAATTTTTTTAATTTTTAATATATTTATTGAAAAAAATCTTGACAAAATTAAAATAAAATTACAAAATGGTTGGTACATACATACTTAATAATAACGTTTCTGCCTCTCTAATAAAGTAAAAACTTGTGTTTAGAGAGGGCACTCACTTCAAGGGCGCTGTACATTATACTTAATTCTATCAGCTTACTCTTAATTACTATTCACTTACTCACTAATTCTATAAATTACCCATACACATATGTATTATATTTGTATTCCTATTAAGCAGTAGCACTTTTCAAATCAGGAAACGATTTCACAAATAAATGAGTTTTTAATTTTTTTCTAAAAAGCGACCACAACTTTATTTCCATTTTTCCAGCACAAGTAATTTACGACTTTTAGGAAATGGTTTAAAAATTCAAATATTTGAGTAAATAAAAAGAATAGAGTAATAAAGGAACGCTCAAATTACTCTTTTGAGGCTAGTGTTAATGTAGGTTAGCGGGCGAGTAAATGCCTTAATGCGGTTGAAAGATTCACCCGTTCTCTCGCTGTGGTATGAAGAAGAGGTAGGTAAGAAGGGCAATGGCCAACAAACTCGAGAGCTATAAAACGTGGTTTAACCTAGCCACTTTATTTAACAAATTTTGTACATTTCATAAATATCACAGTACTTAATATGTTTTATTAAGCCAATAAACATCTGCTTAAAACCATATTTAAAATATTTTGAAGTTATTTTTTACAATTGTTTTTGTACACTTTATTGTGGGTCAAAAACTGTACGATTTTATAAGTTAATTAAAAAAAAAAAACTAAAAAAAAGTACCTACTAACTTGAAATACCGACGATTCCCACTTTTTTGTGGTGTTTTTGTTTAGCTTTAATATTTTTTTACAATACATATGACGTAAACAAAAATAGTTGGAACAGAAATAAATGTGTTCGAAAAACTTGACTTACAGTCATTAAATTATTTTTTTTAACGTGAATTCAAACATTGCATTAAAAAAACAACACTTTATAAAAATATTAAAAGCATGGGTATTTTAATGTTTTTTTACCTTGATTTCATTTCATCGTGCTCTATAAAAAAAAAAAGTTGACTGAAAATAACATAATCATTTTTAGGTAGTAAAAACACATTAACTATAAATAATTCTTTGTCATAGTGCAATGAAAAGGTTTAGTGCTATGAAAAGTTTTATATCAAAACAGTTTTCTTACACCTGGTATAAAATTAGAGAGTTTAATTATACCGCTAAATTTCTTTTAAATGTAAGAAATATATTATAAAAATGAAATACTGTTCTTTAAATGACGTCACAAGATATTATAAATGGTGTGTTTTTATCACGTCCTTACATATCCTTTCTTTCAAACCTGGTGACAAGTTTTGGTTGGAAAAAAAAAAATATTGTAGAGGGTAATGATAGATTTCAGGTTTTCGGAAAGCCAACTGTCCTATCAGGTGAGCTCACCGAAGCGAATTAGTGACGTGAGGCGCTGAGTAATTGAAAAATCACATAACCTTTAAATTGTAGAGGTGATAATGTGATACATTAAAATGCAAGTATTGGCTTAGTTTGACTGTCTTTTAACAAAAAACATGATTTATATAACCACTGAACTTTCTCATTAGACATGGCATCCTTGAGAAGGGGTTTTTGGTAAGAAAAAATATATTCTTGTTAGAATTCTAAGCATTGGTATTATTGTCATTAATTTCAGTAAAAAATACAGAATTTAAAAATTCGTATTTTTTTTTTATTTATTTATTTATTAATAACAAAAAAAAATACAATATTACAACTAAATACATTTTATTACATTTATCAAATACATATATGTACATTAACGTTTCCCATTACGTAAAAGAAATTAACATATTTTGTGTACATAATGGGGAGTGACGTCTTACAATAGCTTATTTTATTTTAATTAATAATATTTTTAGGATAATATAAATAAATTACAAAAAAGATATAAACGTTGTTTTCAATCAGTGTTATGTAAAGAAGAATTAAAGATGTAATTTTTTTTATTACGATAAGGAACATTGAATTAATCGGGTTGTAGTCCTGTGGCTAGTGTTGTGGACCCACGGATAAGGGGTCTACGCTTTAAATCTCAATCTATTCTAACTTGATTGCCATTTTATAATATGTAGTAAATTATTCATAATTTGTTGAAAATGGCCCCGAAATTGAAATGTTTGTTTTAATCACAAGAACGAGAATATTTATTTTATTTTTAAAAACGCGTATTTTTAGAAATCGTATGTACTCAGTTTTGATGGAACTTTTTAATATTTTATATTGCGTATTGCCAATGGAATCTAAAAGAGTTATTTTTTGTCGCCACAGAACAAAAAGATCATTGGATTTTTTTGAGAATCGCCAATTTTTGTTCGAATAAAATCGAAATTGTTTTCATCAATCACCTCCGAGTGTCCCGCCCCCGTCCTTCCGAACATTTCCCATCCATTTCCCGGACCGAGGACGAAATATCTATCACTCATTATTTTAAATTAAATACGGCGAAGCTATTAAAGCCGATAAGGGATTTGAAAAATGGAAATGAACCGATTTCGGATAGATAGGCGACCATCCATCAAACATTGTCATACCCTGGCCCTAATGTTACTCGGGGGACATGAGTTCAGTTCCCTTTTGTGGGGAGTACGCGCCCCGGAATACAAGGATGCCATTTTTGATTCGGTGACCTACAGACCTTTTTATTAAAAAAAGGTTGCTAAATGATGTCACGTTTTTTCTTTTGTGCAATATCTATGATCAGATTTTTTTATAAAATGTCCAAATTAACATGCTGCAGCGTTGCACGAAAGCGCACCGTTGAGCAATTGCTCCCTAGTAGCGTCTGTGTCAAAAACATTGCTAGTATCAAACATGCTTAAATAAGCATGCTGACAAATCGACCGACGACCGACGGTTAATTTTTTTTTCTTTTTACAATAAACATAAGTGATAAAACAGAGTATAAAAAAATAAAGCATAATTACATAGCAATGAAATACATATTAATAGTAAAAATAGTTAACAAAAAAATCCCACAAAGCCATGGCCAGTTCGTTGGTTTACAAGAAAATGTTAATGAATTTTTGCTTCTATAATAAATAATGGACAGTTATCATATTTTTGTGTAACATAAGAAAGAAAAAATAAAATATTCTGTAAAAGATAATATGGTATTTTTTTTAATAGTAAGTAAAAAAGGAAATAAAAAATATTTTAAGAAAACACAAAAATATTCCTTATTATTAAAGGGCAACAAAATAAATCAAAGAAAAAAAGAGTTCATGTCTTTAGTTTGAATCCAGGATAGTGCATGTTTTTTAAAGAAGGAAAATTTTGAATGTTTGGAATTAAAAAAATAATAATAAAAAAAATTGGGCCTATAAAATATGCATGTCTCTGTGCGAGCCTCGTTTTACAATGTGGTATTTCTAACACACGATTCCTTCTTTGACTTGATCTGTCTATTTA
The DNA here is from genome assembly GCF_059751315.1 of Micrasema longulum. Lineage (NCBI taxonomy): Eukaryota > Metazoa > Arthropoda > Insecta > Trichoptera > Brachycentridae > Micrasema > Micrasema longulum. The sequence continues at coordinate 87,276 of NW_028278687.1, read as the reverse complement.
TCTTGATTTAAGCGTGCTACTTTAAGCGGGCGGGGTGCTAAAAGTTGAAATGCTCATAAGCAAGCTATAACACGTTTGCTAATGAGCATGCTAGCGATTACATATGTATTATGTGTATGTTTCTGTATTGCGTTTTCATTTTTAGATAGTAACTCGTTAAATTGATGCGGTAGCGTGCGTAAATGATTTTAAAAACCCTCGATATCTTCTTTTTGCATTTCTACTAACAATCGAGTCCTTTCTCTAAGGTTTTTTTCTTCTAATTATGAAATCACAGACCCAAATTTTCCAATTAGTTTTTTTTTTCTTTTGTGTTGACACATATTTTTTAATGCATTGCATTGATAGTAAAAATATAATTATTTACAGTTCTATACTGATACCTAGTTGGTTTTTCATATTTTCCACTACACTAGCATGGAGCCTGATAGTAAATGTCATATTTATGTGTTGAAGTGTTTGCTTTGAGCACGCTTATTTTGGAGCATGCTTAAAAGTATGCTTATCTCAAGCAAATGTTTTGAGTTAAAGACCATGCTCGTCTTAAACATTCTCACAGACATGTTTTTTAGTAGCATGCCTATCTGTACCCTAATCTATTTTTTTTTTAAATCAAACTTTTCTATTTAATAATAATCGTTTAAATGTCTTTTTTGAATGAATACAATAATGTCCTGATAAACTGCAGAGCATAACGCTCTGGCAAAAAGCACCTGTCGGCACCATGGTGTTAATTAATATTCGTATTAAACTACTTACTGACTATTCTATGTATACCGGTTTTGAGAAGTAACCGTCTCTTTTTCAGGACACACTAACATGCATATCCCACTATACACAGTACTATCATATGGTGAAGATAAAGTGGGATTTCGATTATCAATCGTTGAAACCAAATACTAATTTTATTGTTTATAAATAAAAAATAAATTAAGAAATAAGAGTATTAGAAGCAAACTTAAAAATCTCTAAAAAACCGGAAAATTTGTTATTGATGCCAAAATAAACCATACATAAAAACCTAACTACCTAAATAAATGCATTATTCAAATTTGTCTCTAAATCTTGCAAAAACGAATTTCAATTATACTAACTGACACCGCAAACTTAGCATTCTCCATTGATAACATGTTTTTTTTTGGGTGATAGCGTGTTTGTTGGATTTGTTCCGACGTTCCGGCTACCATTACAGGAGCCATATTCTGGGTAAACTGAGTGTTTTGTAGAAAAAAATATGTGCGGCCTGTTTGTCTTATGTACACTTTATCACATCCTTAGTAACTTAGTTTATAAACGCACAACAAAGAAAAGGATTGACGAACACAAAAGAGCGTGTAAGCTTGGACACCCTGACAAATCTGCAATAGCGGAACACTTTATAGACACCGGTAATTTTTTCGCCTCTAAACCGTAAATTTTACATTAACCCAGTAATAACTATGCACGAATAATAAAAGAGGCAATTGAAATACACTGACACCCAAACAACATAAACAACGACGATGGACTGAAATTAAACTCAACATGGTTCCCAGCACTACATGCTACAAAAACGAATAGAAATGTGCCTACTGCCGACTGCGACACGATACAAATTACTAGAACTTAAACACATACAGTGACCGTGAAAACCTTCGCACCTTTTCTCCATTAAGTTTGTAAAATGAGAAATAATTTAAAATTTCATAACTCTTTCATTTTCAGAGTTTTTTATAAAAATGTTAGTTACTTCTTCAATGAAGATTTCAAAATTACTTTTAATACCCTCAAATGTCAGTTGATATAGAAAACGCAGTTTTCCATGTGGGTTGTTTGCGCCCTGATCCTAATCACTGGGTCTATTCGAACTTGCAAAACGATGCCAATTAAATGATTTTGTGTAGCGTACCCTAAATATTGTATCCTGTTTCTACTTATGGTACTTATCTATTATTGCACGCACATCTGCGCAAAAGCACTTGTTTGATAGACTCAACAATAGCCGTTAGGGTACAAAAACACACCACTGCAATTAATTTACTGATGTTAAAATGACCCTTCTATATTACGTCGATTGATATCATATTTCTTTACAGTGTTTCCGTCAGATATGATCTTTTTCAAACCCCGTTTCGGAAACTATTCATAAACCCCTATTGTCAAAACTACAAAAAATGTACAGTATAAATCATACCACAGAACCTCAAACTATATATATTTTTTTCCTGGTATAAATGTAGGGTCTCAAATAACAAATAAATTATTGTTCTACTGTAGTTATTTTACTGCAAAATGTATTTATGTTTTTTAGTAAGAGAGATCTTTATTTATTTATTTAGTATAATTCTTCGCACAGCAGTAGCTGCTCTACTGTTGAATAATCTACCCACTAATGTTAGAGACGCCCCTTCTTTATTTACATTTAAATCAAGATTGAAATGTCACTATCTGAATATTTAAGTTGTTCCTTTATCCTTCTTCTTTCTTTCCCATCCCCTCTCCTCTCTTCATAGTACAGTGCTAATCTTAATCTTTGTTTTTAATTTTGTATAAAATTGTAAGATTCAATATGTCCATATACTTGTAATTTTCTCCAACTGAACAGCTTGGGTAGGTAGGAAGAAATTTCCTTAAGGAAATATACGTATATAAGTTGTTAAATAAAAATAAAAATAAATAAATAATTTTTAAAACGCAATTTTTGTGAAAATCCACCTCAAAGGGGCTGTACAATATACATTTCAACACGTATTCCAGCTACTTACAGCATAAGCGGTAGCGATCCTAATTTTTAATTTCCAATTATTTTAATTTTTGGTATTTTTTTAGGAGCTAGCTTTAGGAGCGCTCACACATTTAAAAATCTAGCCTCATTTACATTGTAAGAAAAAAATATTAAGAAGAGTTTTTAATTAATAAATAATCATTCAGCCTCGGTGGTGTAGTGGTTAAGACACTTGACGTAAGAACTGAAGGTTCCAGGTTTGATTCTCGGTGAGTACACAAAAATTAAATTAGATTTTTCTCAAGTCGGGTGTTCTGTGTTGTAATTCACCACTGTTATTGGAATTGGGCCTCCTGGCTTGTTGCGGTGCAAAAAAATGAAAAATCACAATGTTATAAAAATAGTCCCTGGACTAGTACCTGAAGCGTAAGACTGTCCATCTTACCTTCGTGTAACAAAAAAATGATCAAGATACGTTGCGATTGCTGTACCAATGCATTGCCTTATGGACCATTAGGTGTGGAAAAGGAATGATGATGATGATGAATAATCATTTAAAAACAAAATCTAGATTACATGTCCTGCAGCTACAGAGCTCTTGGGCAGTTAAGAAGGAGAAATACTTTTATAAATAAATGTTATTGAAAAGTACATAACCATTTACTGATATTTCTATGCCTTCTGATTTCAAGACGACCCCGTATCTTCGTCGGGACACTATTTACACTAACATTCAAATACCGCTATATATCAACTTCACCACCCTAGTAATTGAACAAAAATATAAAACGAATACTTAACTAGCATGTGTCCCATCAGCACATTTTTAATTTATTTTATTAGCTACTAGCGTGAAGGTGAATATTTAGTATGTTATCGTTGTTTTATTGTGAGAAAATGATTTTCTGTATGAATTCTTTCGACATCTGAAAAAAAAAAGAAAATTATATCCTCATTGTCTTATTCTGTTCAATTTAAGAAACTATGAGATATTCGTTTACCCTGAAGATGTAAGTTTATCCTGCAACTGCAGCCGTAACGTCGGAACGCGTCCAACCTGCCTACTTACACGGGATCACCCAAAAAAGACCACACATTGATAACACTGACTGAAAATATTCACACCAATTTGATGAGCTCATTGCGGGTGAAATAGACCAACCGATATTTTAAAGGTGAAGTAAACTCATTGCTGAAATCGTAATAATCAAATAACGCTTTTCTCTTGGTTCTTTATGTACACAACATACATGTTGATGTAACTAAATATTTTAAAATTTTCACCATTATTTCAGTTAGTTCATTTCACGTGCAATGTGTTTAGTTTATTATATTTTTTTATTTATTTTGAATCTTGATGTAGGGCACACATTAGCACATTATTTTTCGTGCTCTAGTAACAGTTTGCCCACCATATACCGCACACCGTATCTGAGAGCAAAGGTCTCCTTGGCGGAGCCCAAATAAACGGAAAATTGCTCGTTGCCGAACGAAAAAAGCTGCTCAAAGGAGCTCTCTGTAATCTGGTAGCCTTAGCGTCTTTGTGCTAAAATAATTCGGAATTTGATTGAAAAATAAAGGAAAATTAGTTTTTCACGGACTGTGGTTAAATTGATTGGACATGATCAATTCGCCGTAATAATTACAAGACGTTTTAAAAGCCTCGAATTTTTTTTCGGAAGCCACCAGATCTGTATATCTGACAGGACCTATTACAGGACCACGGATAGTAGCGAGAAGCTCCATTCTGTAATCATAGAGAAGAAGAAAGGGAACAAGATCACAGAATTTGTTCAGGAGACTGATTAGGATCTCCGCAGCAGTATGAAGGGGAATCAACAATATTGAAAACAAATATTTTTTTATTAAATTTACCATCACCTGATAAAAACTGCGTAGTCTATTGATTGAGGGTAACCCAAAAAGATTTTAAGCACTGACGGATTAAAGAAAAAAAAGTTAGGTAACCCTCTTCGAAGGGGAAGGTTCCTATCGCGATTGCCAAGCATCAAAAAGAGCATTTAAAGACATTTTTTAAATATTCGATTCATACATTCCTTCAGTTGGGAGGAGACGGACGCCACCAATAACCGAGGAGTGCTTTCTTTTTAAGTGGAAATTTGCGTATCGTCGCTGGACCTCCAGATCTAAAGGAAATAAGCCCGTTAGAACCCAGAGTGCATACGTCGAGGTCGTCGAGCATGTCCTATGTACTCTAGCAAGAGCCAGGGGAGGTAACCTTTGTCCGCTTAAAATAATTCGCAAGAAATGTAACATATATTTATTTATGTTCAAAGCATTAACTTCGTGTTTAAACATTTTAACTAATTTTAGTAAATATTATCATTATATAACCAATTTCCGACTTTTTATGTCTACCAGTTTCGAGACATAGACCGATGGATAATAAAAATCGGTATGTGTGGTTATATATACTAATATTTGCTAAAATTATTTTATATTTACATTAATCACTTACATATACATTTTTTTCATTTAAAAGTTGTTAAACACATTTTTTTTTGCACCACAACAGGCCAGGAAGCCCAATTACAGTGGTGAATTACATCACAGAACACCCAGGCTTAAGAAAAACCACAATTTTTAATTTTTGTGTTCTCACCGGGAATCGAACCCGGAACCTTCCGTGTGTGAGTCAAGCGTCTTGACCACTACACCACGGAGGCCGATTCATAACATTCACTTTGAATTAAGAATTATTTTTCTTCATAAATGTTTTTTCTTATTTAATAATATTTTTGTAGTGCCTTATATAATATGGAGTATTAAGATTTTGCCTTTTTTCTAAATTGGAGTCTGATTTTTACTTTTTTTCTGCTGTTGTGATCGTGTTTATGTTAGTTTTGATATTTTTTTCAAAAATTCTGTGTTTTTCAAAATAATTCATTAGGCTTTGTTTTTGTAATATGGTTAGTTGGTTTAAATTTTCTTATTTTGATAAAAATAATATGCTACTACAATAGTTAATGTTTTATTCAATAATTGTGTCGTAAATAATTTTTCATGAATCCTTATCAACAAATATTCTAATACTTTCAAATAATAATTAATAATAAAAATATCATGCAAAACTTTGAATGTCTAATTTTCGAGAACCATTATTTCTTAAGCCATCTAAGCATGTTATTTCGATGTTGGAAACATAAAAAATACGATCACAACGTGTTATTATTCGTGTTTTTTAATTCATCTATTTTGCCTACAAGGATTTAGTGTAATCCTTGATGTTTATTTTAAAAATAAAATTCTTCCATGAACAAGCGTATCAAAGAAAATATTTTTCCTTTTTTGTCTTTGTGAGGGAAAAATGAAAGGCATATAGAAACATAACTAGCAAAATGCTTCGTAATTAGGGATGCAACATGGCTTGACACGTCGATACATCGGGACGTCGATGTTTGAAGAACCAACATCGATGTCTAACAACATTGTTTAAAAAACGTCAATATATATACGTCAATTTGCCGATATTTTGATAAAATACTTAAAATGTTTTATCCTACTCAGACAACTGTCTTAGTATTTATACCGAAAGGTATTGACAGAATTTTTTTGATATTTGGCTTAATATGATGAAATACATTTTTAAAAATAAATCACATTACCTATTGAACATAAATTAAACAAACATGTTTTTTGATATTTTTTAAAATACCCGTATATCTAACAAAGTTAAGATTTTTCTTTGTATTTTTAAAATAACATAAAATTAATATAAAAAGTAACGATATAAAAAAGTAAGTTCAAAGTACAATTATACCTTAACAAAAATATAATGTAATAAAGCAAACACATTGTTTTAACGATTTTCAAACCCTACGTATATAAATAGCAAATTTCGATGTTTAAATAACGTGAAAAAAATCATCGCTATTTCGGTACGTCGTTTTTTTTCTGAACTTACATTGATGTTTTATGCATTTTTTTAAGCGTTGCGTTGTATCGATGTTTGAAAACGTCGATGTATCGCATATGCTACACATCCCTATTCGTAATCCATATTTTTTTTATTACGCTCTCGGCGCTGTAAAGGTTTTTTCGGAAGCTCAGAAATAAGGGAAGTATGGGCAAAATGGTACAGTAGCTATTGTTTAGTACAAAACGGCATTTGTCGATGGTATTCCTTTTTGATTATTCCTATCTTTTCCTTGGCCTACTTTTATGAAACATACTTTACTATCAAGATACAAAAACAGAAGAGTTTGGATTTGAAACATATTTCAAATTTGACACAATAATATAATTTTTAGAATTTTCGTGATGAAAAGTCGTCATTGAAAGTAGTAAAATATTTTATTTACTTATTGATAAACCTCACCTGTCGACATTTTGAGTTATGAATGCTGTCTTTTTCTATGAGAATGGACCTACGTTTTAAAGTCACAAATACCATTTGTCCTTTATTCTACTTAATTTTATCATGTAGATGGCTGAAATTTCAGTTCCCTTGAGAAACAACATAATTTTCATGGACATGTGTCGTTTTTCAAATACACATTTTATCATCAATGTGTATTTTTCATACGAGGACACTTTTTCTCAAAAGAGTGCAGGGCTTCGGTATCAAAGTATTTTATATCTGAGCTCTTATATTTAAGATATAACAATGGCCATTATATATATATTTTAAATGCTCTCTATTTTTTTTTTTAAACTTTTTCTTTTCATTCACTGGGAAGAAAAATAATTAGGCTTTTGAAAAATTCATTCAATGTCTCTCAATGTGCACATTGAATCAAGTGAAACCTTTAAATATATTATAACTTAATTTTGTATCGATCCTTTAACGATCCTTTACTTTCAAATTCAACACAATAAAACATTTTTTTTTAAATAACTAATTCAACAAAATAAATTAATACTTTAGTTAAATAAAACATCTGGGTGTTGGTGTATATTTAAATTTGTGCCCGTATTCTATTTATATCAAAAAATATTTATCTCCTTTGATAAATTCAATCAGATTACTTTTAACAGCCATAAGATCCGTAATGCGCAAAACAAAAATTCATTAGTTTAAACTTAAAGCTTAATTTTAACTTCACACCACCAAATAAGTGTTGTTTACATTGTTATGAAAATGATTACCATCAGGAAAATGATTGCAATCATGCAATTACTAAAGTACAACTTAGATTAGATTCAACTACATGTTTTGATGATGGAAAAATATTAATATTGTGCTTCAAAACTGCTGCTTACTGATTGCTTTCCTTATTGTAAACTGTACTTATATTCCTTTGTTGAATTTCAATGATTTTCTGTCGATAATTACTTATAACAAACAATTTTATTACGTGCGGTCACATTTATCACAGTTTCTTTGAAATAAACCTAAATATTTGAGTCAATATTTGTTTATTCGTCCTTTTAATCCATTTTTTAACATCGGCTCCGTCTTACCCGTACTTCCTCTGCGGCATCAAAAAGCGGGTCTCAGTTTCTTCTGATTACTTGGGGATTCATTGTAATAGCCTGCGATTAAGTAGGGGAGGGGGTAATTAAAAAGTGAGAGAAGATGAAGTAGAGGGCATTCATTTTAGCATTTTAGCTCTAATCTACCAGATGCCTTATTGGCGTCATCTGCTCCGCTCAAGGGAGACGTATAATAATGAAAACCCAAATTAATGTTACTCCCCAGATAATATATCAAATCATTTTGATTTAAGACAATGTTTCTGCGATTTATTTAACGCCCGGACCGTAAAGAGAAATGTGTTTTATGTTATTCTCTTGTTACGAGATTATAATTTACGAAGCTATCTGGTTTGTGTCAAAAGCCCAAAGCTTATCATTTTGTATTTTCGTTACTAAACCTTGCATGGAAATTTTCCTTAAAAAATACTCTTAATCACATTTTTTTAAATGTTTTTTTCTATGCATTTTGCAATAAAAAATCCCACCAAGGCACGGCCTGTGTGTGAGTATACATTTTATTTAAATTTTAAATAAAAGTTACTGAAAGAATACGATACACATAAAAAAATAAAAAAATAAATCTCAATATTTGAACATAGAGTCTTGGTCAGTAAAAATAAGTAAATTATAAAAAAAACGTATGCTTTTCATTAAAAAAAAAAACTATTTAAATCTGATTTTTTTATCCATAACTTCAAGACTAACTTAATTGCTAGCTTAACTTTACTTTATTTAACTGTTTTTTAATGCCCTTTGATTAGCTTGAAAAATCATATTTAAAATACTTTTTTTTCATTAGTCTTCTGTCCATCGGTTTACATTGGTACAAATATGATTATGTGTGTTCTGATATTTTGGATTTAATGTCCAATTAAATTAACCTAATTGATATGAAATCTTAAACCAATCTGCCACAATTTGAAAATCATGGAAATACATTAATAATTTATGTATTAAATCAATGTCTTATGTTTTTTATTAATAATAATTACAGTGACAATTGATAAACATTTTTTTCAACAGACTTAAAAAAGCCCTAATGTATTGGCATTTATGAGTAATACTTTATTTAAACATTCTTAAAATCTACTTAAATTAACAAAGTGTGTAATTAACAAAAGGTATGTATATGGCATAATCTAGGCGAAATTAGCAAGTGTGACATCGCGAGTCAAGAGAGACAACACTGCTTACTTCTTAAATGCCTGCCCTTGCTGTAGGAACACATCGACAGTACCGTTTAGTGAGATTTCGTTCACTGTTCTGAGGATCCTTGGCAGAGGGGAAAATAATCCGATGTTAGTTTTATAATTTCCCACAGCAAAGATAGTATATCTATCTATCTATATCTATCTCTAAATATGATTGTTAATATTATTAAGAATCTCTCTAATAGCTCAAGTGGAGGAAGTGACAATATTCCATCATATTTTATCAAAATGTGTTGTCATGAAATTGCCAAACCCCTGTTACTAATATTTAAAACATCACTAAGTGAGGGAGTATTTCCTGACATATGGAAACGTGCCCTCATTACCCCGATATACAAATCTGGCTCCAAAAATGATGTGAAAAACTACCGCCCGATATCTAAACTGTGTGTCATGAGTAAGATTTTTGAAAAAATTATTTACAATCAACTATACAATGCTGTCCAGAGCATAATTATTGAAAATCAACACGGTTTTGTCAAATTTAAATCTGTCACATCCAACCTAACATTATTTTTAGAATACGTTTCAAAGGTTATGGACGAAAGGGTTCAAATAGATCCAGTCTACACTGATTATTCCAAAGCCTTTGACACCGTTGTACACAACATACTCCTTACTAAACTATGGAGTTTGGGTATTCATGGTGATCTGTACAGGTGGCTCGTTTCCTACTTAAGTAATAGACTTCAATCAGTGGCCATTAACGGGTTTATCTCAAAGGACGTAAGCGTGCCCTCAGGTGTTCCCCAAGGATCGCACTTGGGGCCGCTACTTTTTATCATCTTCATCAATGACATCAGTAAATGTTTTAAATTTGCCAAATTTTTACTTTTTGCAGACGACATGAAAATTTATTCTGAAATCAATTCACATCAAGATTGCTCTAATTTTCAAGAAGATCTTATTAGGCTAAATGAATACTGCAAACTAAATCACCTTAAACTAAATACTAATAAATGTTATGTAATGACCTTCACTAGAAATAAAACAAAAACTAATTTTAACTACACAATTGATAACAATATCCTCTCTAGAGTAAACGAAATTCGCGATCTTGGAATTATACTTGATTCTAAATTAACTTTTGAAGCTCACATTAATGCAATCGTTAAAAAAGCTTATCAAATGTTGGGTTTCCTAATTCGCATAGGCAATGACTTTAGTAATATACAAACCATTAGACTATTGTACTGTACATATGTAAGAAGTCAGTTAGAATTTGCGTCACCTGCCTGGAACCCTCATTATAAAAAATACATTCATCGAATTGAATCTATTCAATCAAAATTTATATCATACTGCAGATTTAAATTAAGGGTTTCAGAAAATGAAACCAATGAATTTCTCACTCATCTTAACCTAAAACCACTGAAAACCCGTAGACCTGCTGCTAGCTGACCTTGTATATCTGTACAAAATTATGAATAATCAGGTTGACTGTCCACAGCTCCTATCCCTAATTGGTTTTAGGATCCCTGTAGCGCAAACCAGAAACAAAAACCAATTTCATATTTTTAAATATAAAACTAATGCTTGCCAAAATTCTTATATATGTAGAACTTGCAATCTGTATAACAATAAATTTAACCATATTGATATTAATAATATAACATGCAACAATTTTAGAAAAGTAATTGAAAATCAATTTATGTTTCACTATTTTTTTTTTTATTTTTTATTTTTTAAAAAATATGTTTTTTAATATTCTCTTATATAATATCTTATTTAACCGAAATACCTACCTGTGCAGTTAGATTGTGTATGGATATGTACATGTACATGTGTATGTGAGTTTGATATTTGGTTAATTATTATAAACACTTTATTTTATTTTAGTTTTTGAGTTTTTTATTTTATTTTTATAATTATTATTTTCTTCAATTAAGTTGTTCTTCTTATAAGGCTCAATAATTATCGCAAATGTTATACTCGCTGCATATGTATGTATACTTATTATTATGTTATCCGCACTGTAAAATGTACATACATATCTAAATTTAATATCTATTCTTAACTTCTTATTAGTAATATTTATCTTTTAGCTTACGAGAAGGCCTGTAATTGGATTTTAATATATAATTTAACCTACACTGTAATTAATAAATATTGTAATCTGTTGGCTTTCCAAAATAAAATAAAATAAAAAATAAAAAAAATATCAACGTATATCAACCCATTTACAATAGTTATATTCATATGCTTTTCTTGATTAATTATTTTTAAATCTTAATAAACAATTTTTTTAAAAAGATAATTGCAAAAATATATTCATATTAGGTTTGCTTATTTTTATATTTGTTTACGCTTGTAATGAACAAGAGAAAACTCTGTACATTTCAACTACGATAATAATTAATATCGAAACACTCGCTGGTTTATCATAAAGTTCATACAAATTCTACCAATTAATTGCGGCTGTATGCCGCGAACTTTGGATTTCATGGGAGGTTATATTTGCTAATGTATTTAGGTTAAACTGAGTAAAACTCCGGACTTTCTCGAAATTCCAGTTCCCTAGGAACAGGAATAAATAATTTGCGGTCACAACTTTAAATTGCCTACTTGTTCAACAACTGTACTTAAGTTTAACTCATTGTTACAACACTGTTAAGAAACGAAATAAATATGCGACAGATCGCGAAAATTCAATTAAATTAAGTCATTTCAAAACTATTTCACCTAAAATAAAATCCCACTAAATGTATTAGTTACAATCAGATACCGTGACAGATAATTATTTATACCAAACAGGAAAATAACATCATGCAGAAATAAAATTCATAAAAACAAAATGTTGACCTATAATCAACAAACTTGTGTTGCCGTTATTAAAGTTAAATTTAAATTGTTATTTATAATTTAGGCTCTCTCATTATTCATTTATATTCAATTGCAAGAGTTTCTACCTCAGTACTTCATTGAATTGCTATTAAATTATTTCAATGTTTTTTTAAGCACTAGATCAGATGTTGTAGCAGGAATATACAAAAAAACATGAAAAAAGGAACATTAAAAAAGGAAAAAAATCGACTAAAATATTATTTAATTAATGATTGCGTATTCCTTGCTATTATGCCTAAGTAATCCAGTAACTATTGTGAATTACTTAATTAACGTTACTTAGTACTTTTAACATTCAGATTTGGATATTTATGTTAAAAATACGTATTACGTACATGTTAATAACAAAACAGAAAATATAAAAAGATAGCTACAAAAACATATGACAAAAAATAATAATTTATATTGTGGCTATTTCTTTCTTTATTTTCAAATGTACGTATTTTGAACCATTATTAAATAACGAAAAACAAGGTAACCCTTTATCAATATATATATTTATATATTTAAATATAAAAGACAATGTTTGTATGTATGTCCTCGACGGACTAAATACTCGTAACTACTTGACCAATTTACGTGCGCTTTTCAGCAAAATATAGATCTTTGCAGTAAGCATATTTATAGCTCTTAAAATCTTCTATTGATATAGTAGAACGAAAGTTAAGAGGGTCAATGTTTCTTTCATCGATTGCCAAAGCTATAAAAAAATATATACAAACAAAATATTCGAAAGATGTTATTTAGTTGTGTATCAAAAATAATATTTATAAACAACATTAGTTTTTTTATGGATCCTAATAAGATTATTTTGTTAAATTTATTTATTTTATTGCGCGTAAACTTCCGATAAATGAAAAAAAAAATTCTTTGAATAAACAACGTATGCGTTACTTTAAAAACAAATATTAATCACAGAATTTCTGATTTGATTCTCGAAAAACTGCTTACCAGCCGAATTTTTTTTTTGTTTTTAAATAATATTTTTTTACTTTTATTAATTTACTACCTAATTAAAATGATGACACATCTTAACTTTCCCGTCACAAACACTTTTGGTCGCGTTTCAATGGGTCTTCAAATATAAATAAATCAAAGGATTCTGAAGGACTATCAAGCGGGTTCTGGTTAGCGAAAGGATCACATCTTCTCGAGGGGAGATACTAGATACAACCTTCTTGGATGCTGTTGGCTGTAAGGACTACGGACCCAGGACAATGATACTTGGGTCGAGGAATATTTGATAGTGAAGAAATATTTACGAGTATTACGAAAAGCAATTTTCGTCTTTTAAAACTAGGTCAATTTTTTTGTATAGGGGTTGCTTATTTAATCCATTGATGGCGCTACAAAATCTTTCTGAGTAAACGTAGAGGGAACTTTTGTTAATTTTCGTATTAATTCATTAAAATAGACTGTAAAATTAGTATCTTAAAATAGTTTTGTTAACGTTAATAATTAATCAATTATATCAAATCTTTTTCATTACTAATACTTGAACTAATTTTAGTAACCTTTTTCCTGTATTCAGATGCTTTTCTATGTGCATAAAAGATACAATAAATATTTTTTTTACTCTGAATCATTATATTTTTGGAAATGAAGAAAAATTAAAGTTCAAACAAAAACCGATTGGTGAATGCTACACAGTGCTTAAAGTGGCCACTATAATCATCCAATGGCATACTGTAAGTCCTCTAAATGTCCAGTATTCAATGTTCCAGTTCAGTTTAAACAACAATGTTATAAGTATTCCCAAATGTTTTTTGACAGGCCGCAGGAAATCCAGCCTGATAGTACGATACATAAAAATATGTTGACTTTGTTTATAGTCTATCAAATAAAAAATATATAAATAAACACAGAACTCCTTCACTGGCAGAAAACATGATCGCCTTCTAAGGTATACTTACAAAACACGTGTATTAAACAAACAAACACAAACAAACCATCACGCTGTTTCCCTGTAGGGGTAGGCAGAGAGGATAGAACGCCATATCACTCTTTATTTGCATACATACCTCGCTTTATCTACATTCATACATCTTCTCATGCACGCACGCCGATTATTCCTACTTTTGACGTATCCATCTTAATGTATTTGATGGACTTGATCGTGCTTTGTCTTTTTCGGCCTTCCTCGTTTTCTGCATCCATCAACATTCGCATCGTAGATCTTTTTAGCCGTTCTTTCGTTGTCCATTCGCTCTGCATGTCCAAACCAACGAAGCACCCCTTTCTTGATTCTGTCAAAAATGCATATCTCAGTCTTACACAGTTCACGGATCTCGACATTTGTGCACCTATCATACATCGTTTTACCACACATTTGCCTGAGGGATCGCATTTCGACAGCATTTAACCTACTTTCATCATCATTTTTCCAATTTCATACTTCGCTCACATACATTAGAGTTGGCACTAGAACTCCATTGTGAACTGCTAGTTTAGCCTCCTGCAATAATATATGGGTTTCCAAATTCAGGTTGTGGTCCTGTGGCTAGTGTCTCGGACTCACGGACCAATTGTCGTTCGTTGAAACTCGTTGAAAATGGCCCTCAAAATAAAGTATTTGGGTAAATCATAAGAACGAAAAAAAATAAAAAAATAAATAAAGTAAGTAAATAAAACATCATGTATTTTTTGACTCACGTAAACACTTCTTTAAATCTTTATACATTGACATATAACGACAGAACTTTCGACACTCTAAGTGATGAATCTTGTAATTTTCTCCCCAATTGATAATAAACAATAATAATTTTGCATTATTATGCACCGTTGCATTTTGTCATAAACCATTTAGATTATGAATTTCGTCCTGTTAACGCACTTACACGTAATTCATCATTTAATTTAATCAGAATACCACCCGTTATATTCGTATTGTCTACGGACTTTACTCCTAGCAAATAACGTCTATTTGTAACAAGTGACTACGGTATAAACTTGATTACCTGCACTGTATTAATTAACCTTTACGTTTTAAATCAAATTAAACACAGGTACTTAATCAATTTAAAACATTTATGATGACTTTAAGAATAGGCATTTTAATTAAAAACGTATGTTTTACACACTTAGCAAAAAGATTAACCACTAAGAAATCATTCAAAATTTCTTAATGAAACCATTTTGTATAATTTGTAAAATAGGTAAAAATGCATATCGAAATGCATACTTTCAACTTTATAATCTTCATTTTAAATGTCCAATTTTTGTGTTTTAAGTTGGTCCAAATTTTTTTTGACAAGGATTGAATTCAACCCCCAGGGAGCTGTTAATATTAACATATTTAAACAGACATGAGAAACATTTTACAGAAATGAATATATAAGTCTAGGAATCCACAGGGCTATGATATGTTATTGGGTGGTTTAAATGGTCACTTTACACATTGTGTCACATTTACCATTCTGCCTATATTTAAACATCTATATTTTTTCGATTCTTCCATCTGTCAACCAAGAAGTATATTTTTTGTAATGTTTCTAGACGTTGCCTAATATATGTGAAATAATTTAATCAGATGAATCTCACCCGCAACAATAAAAGTTCCAGCTCTTTAACTTCAAAAACGTCAATAGATGAAAGAGTCGAAGGAACATAGAAGTTCAAATGCTACACAGTGTATAAAATGACCACTAAAACTAGTAATTGACAGGTTATAAGCCCTGTTGATTCAAATACTTCTATTTTCTTTTCTATAAAATGTTCTTCATGTCTGTTGTAATATGTTAACAATTGACATCATCATCATCCGCCTTTACGCGCCTAGTGGTGCACAAGGCACTGCAGTAGTAAACCAATACACGGTAGGTTTTTTTTGCAAAAATACTTACATAATAGTCCTAAAATTAAAGTCCTGTTGAGTTGTAAACTCTACTTGATAGTAACTATTGGTTAGTTCATGTAAAACATATTATGATTGAATGGATTTAACTTCAAGGAATAAATAAATAAAATAATTTAATTTACTTACAATTTATGGTTTACATACAAAAATACAAAGATTACACAAATAATATTTTAGAGTGAATTTGAGTACTGGTGAAGACAGAGAAGGGCGGGTGACCTGTTACGCGCCCTTATATAGGTCCATTGGGCACTGTGGCCATAGACAACAACTTTCTGGTCCCCACAATACCGTATTTCATGTTACAAGAAATTAAGGGTAAAAGGAAGTCTTACGCTTCAGGAACAATGAAATATTGCAGTTAAAAAAACCTTTTAAATTAATATTTAACGTCGACCCTTCAAGGAATCGCACCAATTCAAAAACGGTGTAGAAGTGTCTCATCTACTACCCAATAAGGCCAACTTATCTCCACTCTATTTCTTTATTCAGGACATTTACCTTAGAGCAGCCATCGAGTCAAAAACACTTGTTCAGGTTTCCGGTTCTATTTTATGCGCAGAACTGTATTTTTTATCTGCCTTAGCTCAAAGATACACAGATACAATTTATATACTAAGCAAATTGTAATGTTTACTTCCTTCCTAGAACCACCTTACTACAAACCTATTTATAATTGTGGTTTTTTGTTAAACTTGTTATTTAACTATGACGGGCGCCGTGTAATTGGATAAGCGGCCAACTGTGAAACTGCCCGCCAGTTGCAAAAAAAAAAATTCAACAAAGATGTTTGTCTCAATTGGTCTGAGTTTTGTGGTGTATTAATCATATTTTCTTCCCATATCCTCTCTTCTTACATGCTGACAAACCTTCAAAATAAAAGTTTAGAGGGATATACTTTCTTTTAAAATAAAAAATCATAACTTCGTTGAAAGATTCCATAATATTTTCTTTAAAAGCGCATGATCCGTTTTCAAAAATGTAGTATTTTGCGCAAATAGAAAAATGATTTGAAAGGGGTTATATTTCAGTACTTTCAGGCTGTCTTTCCCTCTATGGGTTAGTTGTTGCACTGAGTTCCGGATACCCATTCCTCATCTCCTGCCTTTACCTCTAATGAGAATAACTGATTAGCCTACACGTGAGCCATTGCTCAACAAAAGCTCGTTTGTTGTGCTTTGTGTGAAGTTTCCCCGCAGTACCCAAAATTAAATACTGGTTATTTAGATTATGAAGTCATGAATGCATTCAAATTGGGTTTCCATTCTTTGTTTGACTGTTATAAGGTAATGTATATCAAAGTGAGTAAAATTTAAACATAAAGTACGATGCTTGCATATCTGAATTTAATTAAGTTATTTATTTTTTTTTTTTTTTTTTTTTTATTTATTTATTTACTATATACATACGGCCTAAGCCAATGACAACAGTTACATGAAGAAACATAAATTCAAGAAACTGAACAAAAAGAACATAAAACTATTTTCACAATAATCAATATTTCTCGTCTCCTCTGTTATAAATTGAATAAAAGACCTTAGAAAAAGCAGACGAATGCGCCAACCACTTCACATCGGATTTCCTTTGTCAAGGTTTTGACTTGGGAGCATCGAAACAGCCATCGATTCAAAAACGCCTGTCTATGGTTCTAAAAAGCTAGAATATTGTTATATGGATATAAAAAATGCACCTCTATTGGCCAAAATTATTACTACTGGACTACTAGAGATTACTCTGCTGACGAAAAAACACTAATTTAAATATGTCTTAAACCTTAAATTTTAGAATCATGTTCGAAAAAATTACACTTGCTATTACAGTAAAATCTTGCAACTTTTATTAATGCAATTTAGTATTTCAATACTTTTTCATAAGAGCTAGTATTCTTTAAAATACATCAATTTGATAAACGACAGTCTAAGGGAGGCGACAATATCCGCACTCGTTATGTGTGAGAAAGAGATAACTAATATATTTTGTATGTCTGAACACGGAAGTTACAAGAATACTTGATCATGCTTATGTTTCGGTGGTTTGAAAGTAAATTTGCTTTAAAATAAATTGATATTTTAATATTTTGATATTTTAATAGAAACGAATTGATATATTAATCCATAATATTAGCGTATCAGTATAAATCTTTTAGTGGGTTTTAAAATATAAAGATTCGCTAATTGTTTTTTAGTTGCAATTCGTTTTTGTGCAAACGATGACAGTTGAATATTGTAGGTTATTCTTCAGTATCCATTTAAACTTTTAAAATTAAGTTTGAGTTATGATAAAAACGTTACTAGTGTATAGTGTTAAGAATAAATATATATAAAGAATTAAAAAATGTATGTATAACTCATGTCGTTTTGTAAATAATAATGTGATGTAAAAGTCGCTGAAACAATCAATCTTAAAACGTAATTTATGTTTTGTTTGGTAAACTATAGTACTCGGTAAGAATTTTTTTTAATTATTTAGTTTTTATCTCATTTATTAAGTAAAAGTGTTTTATTTCAAGACAAGTTATAATTGTCAGACTTAAACAAAAATGCACCGGTGCGCTAATGAATATCCAGTTTTAAAAATAACTTTTTCGGCTCTTGGTCCAAAACACGGAATAGCTGCGCGGATGGGTCGTTGCTTTTTTATGACGAAAGCGGGGGTTCGATTCCAATTTTTTTTTTGCAATTATATTTTTTTTATCAAATGTTTGTACTACATTAGAAAATATTTTAACTGAAACTTTTAGCCGCTGGAGCCATTTGTTATGGATTGTTTATCAAATAAAAAATAGACTTGTTTTTTAAATGCTATACTACCGCCATGGACATTTTATCAGAATTTTCGTAGCTTACCAATTTAAAAACTCACCGCTCGTTACTGCTATGTATATGCACCGCATCTAATGTATATGTTTGTGGTTTTATATGTGGGTTCATGTGTGTGTGCGTGGATGGCTTGGGGTGTGCATTCGATATTTTTATTTATTACCCATGATAACCTCCATGGAAAATGCAAATTTTAACAATTATTATTTTCTCACATGAGTTTCTTTTTTTTTTTTCATTACATTTAATGATTTAATCGTTTGCATAATTTATGAAAACTTTAAGTATTTTTATGTTAGAAAATCGTTGTTTTTAATACGTTTTATGTATGACTGTATGTTTTTTGAATAAAATAAAATTAAAATAAAACACAAATAAATATCAATTGAGTTTTGTTACATGTATTTCTTGGTGAAAATGCATTTTAATTATAATAAAATGTACTTGACAGGCGTTTGGCCCAGTTGGTAAGACAGCTAACTATGAAGTTGGCGTCACGAGTTCAATTCCCGCCAGTTGTAAGAAAAAAATCCGAAAAAGATTTTTCCTCTAGCCTGTGTTTTATTTTTCTTTATTTTCTTCCATATCCATTGTATTCCAACTGCTGACAAGTCTCTGAAAAAAACGCTTAGGGGGTTATCCTTTTTTTTTAAAACATTTTTCGGAGTATGGAGTGAGCGGAAACCTGAAACGGGCTATTGCTTCTCTGTACAAAGACAGCACAGCATGTGTTAAGATAAATGGATCATACACATCGTGGTTTATTTGATAAAGGAGTCAAACAGGGATGTGTAATGTCACCATGACTGTTCAACGTGTACATCGATATCTGTATGAAAGAACTGAAAGCCTTAAGAATGGGAGCAAAAATGGGTGATTTAACTGTCAATTGCCTTTTGTATGCTGATGATGCCGTGCTTCTTGCAAACAAAAAAGAGGAACTGTAATTCTTGGTAACAAAGGTCTACTTTGTATGCAAGGGAAGTGATTTACTAATGAATGTCGATAAATCGAATGTGATGGTTTTTAAAAGAAATGAAAGTATGACTTAATGTAAAACCAATGTGAATGGGGCTAAAACGGGTAGAGAAATCTGTGTACATAAGAAGTATGTTTACTGGGGATGAAATGATTGAGAAAGATATGGAAAGGAGGGTGAGTTCCGGAAACAGAGTGAACGAAGCACTTAAATCAACCTTGGCAAATAAATGTACGTCGCAAGAGGCAAAATCAGCAGTTCAAAATCAAGAAAGGAGCTCTGCGTTGGTTTGGTCATGTAGAGCGAATAGACAGCAAAAGATCGGCTAAAAATGTTTACAATTCTAATATTGATGGATACAGAAATAGAAGAAGACCGAAAAAGACATGGCATGACTAAATCCAACGAATCCTTGAAGATGGACTTGTTAAAAGTCGGAATAATCGGCGCGAGTGCATGAGAAGATATATGAATGTCGAGGAAGCGAGATATGTATGCAAAGATAGAGTGATGTGGCGTTCTATCCTCTCTGCCCACTCTTACGGCGTGATGGTTTGTATTTTTTTATTGTATATTTATTTTTTATTTAATATTTCTAGTCTGACAATGTCTGTTATGATGGAACTCGGTCGAAAATTGTAAATAAAATGGCCCTGAACTAAATATGTTTTTTTATTACATATCTAAATGACCATTCTGTTTGTTTTGTGTCCCTACTCTAATTACGACAAATGTGACACATTTTCCAAATATTCAATTTCAATGATTTATCAATCACTTCAATACACGAATTAGCATTGCATGTATAATTGAAGATACAGGTTCATTTGGGAGTATCTAATCATGGCCCCTTTGGCTGACTATTTGCTTTGTATCACTGTTGATACATATTTGTTTGATGCGTTGAGTAAACGTTTGTAGACCGTGTGTTGGCTATTTGGTTATGCCGAGTACTATAGCCAGTATGACACCACCACCACCCTGGTTCCCTGTGTCTATAGGCAGTTTTATCTATCATCTATAGAGCCTGATACAGCAGTGGCTTTGATGAGATTGGGAATCTCTTTGATGAATAATTGAGAGCAGGAAATGTTATAAATCGCATGTGTGTAAGCTGTCAAGTTAATTAATAGAAGGGAATTTATTACATATTCACGTATTTATTACATTAAACATTCATTTATTTCGTATTTACGACATAAAATGATTATCAAAAATTATGAATGGTAGATTAAGTATAAAAGTATTGATTTACACTATATGCAATGTGCTCAACATAATGTGAATGCCATTTTATCATTTATTTTTTTAAAAAATTACAGCAAATTCCCCAACAAAAGTTTGCTTAAAAAGGGTTGTTTTTTTTATCATCATCATCATTCCTTTTCCGCATTCAATAATGCACAAGGCACCAAATTAGTGAACCAAATGCGGCATAGATCGATTATCTATTACATGACGGTAAAGTGATCAGTCTTGCGCTTCAAGTGTCTCATGCTTCAGTTCAGAAACAATAAAATAAAGAAATTCAAAAAACGTTTGAAAGTCAATATTGCAAGTCCACTTTGCCAGAAATTGAGCCCAGTGCCTTAAGAATGGTAGGCGAATGCGTCAACTAGTAAAAAAACAAGGCGGATTTATCTCCACTCGATTTCCTTATTAAGATTTTTAACTTGATCGAAAACATTTGTCCCGGTTTCCAGTTCTATTTCACACGCAGAAATGTATTCTTAGTCCACCTGGATGCAGGCAAATTCGTTTTTATTTATTATTGTTCGTATGTTATTATCATTGCTAAATGTAAGTATTATTTTCACAATTATTTATTGTAACAAAAAACATGTTTGTGATATTATAATCGCCATGTGATATCAAATTGTTGATAACAAGTAACTGGTTTCCCTTGCTTTTGGCCCGGATGTTCACTCAAATATAAACGACTTAATTTTTTTTTTCTCTCGTATCTATCGAAATTTAATAACGGCCTTTTTAAAAAAAAAATACTGGAACCCCTTAGCACGTATCTATATTTTTTTGTATGCGTTGGTAATCAGCATTGCATAGAAAATATTTTTTGACTTTGGCATCTGGTTTGTTTGTTTTGGATCAATTTCTGTCGTCCTTATATACGACATGTTTGATAAATTTAAAAATAATTCAATCAAATTAGAGTGATTTGACTGATTTAAAATTTAAATTTTAAGATAATAACAAATTTTGTATGAACTTTGTGGGTTGATTTTTCGTTTGAGACCCATTTTCTGTAAAAAATGATCTTCTTATGATTTCTACAGTATAGGAGATATTTTTATTTTTAAATACCTATAAATTTTTAAAAACTCTTTTAGTATGCACAGATGTTTTTTATTTATCCGCAAAAATTAATGCAGGTCAGTAAGTGATTAAAAATTTTCTACTTAAAAGTCAGTAAATTAATCTTGTACTATGTATTAGACCATGCACAAACTCAGAAATTTTGTGAAAAAACCATATCTACATTGACGGGTTAATTATTTACACCCAGAAACATGCACATTGTAGTCAGGCACATAACTCACTACACTAGTGATGCGTTATCGATTCTAGTGTGAGACATCACATGACACGCTTTTCGGAGATGACACCTCGAGTCATTCTGAGTGACACTCATCGTTTACGAACGATCTTCGCCCAAGAACAAGCGATGCGTTTTCTTCGTATTCTGGCTTACTCCGTTTCTATTTCATTCAATAAGGTTGCAAAATATTCTTAACATTCCTGGAAATGACACGGCACCCAAATCAAGCCAGGTTTTTTCAGAGTTTTGACACTCCGAGCAAAAGGTTACCCATTACTGCACTAAACCATTAAAATAACTATTCTGACAGGAAGCTTTACCTGTGATTAAATAATGAATATTAGAAATGTATTTTCAGTGTAAATTTCTAACAAGGTTTGCGTTTTCAGGCAATTTGGTTTTCATTCGTGTCTGAACTAAAGAATGCGGAAGGATGGACGCAAAGATATTAACTGTGGACAGCAATTTGTGAATACCACAGGTTTCATCTAGTGATCAGATATTAATAAATAATTAGTTAACATTCGAATGTTTCGCCTTAGAATACGTTTTTTCTACATGGTAAATTTAACAGTCTCTGCTAAGTCTTATAAATTATAGAGATGAATCATTTGGGATATCACAATTCTAGCCACGAGGAAAGGGTTTTTCACCTTTCGGCAATTCGACGATTTTCATTGTACGCCTCAATAAGGACTCGAGCCCCCTTCCCGCGCCTTCCCTTCGCCGGTCTTAGGGAGCCCTTTGTGGCTAAGGAATAGACTCATTTATATTCCTAGCGTGTCATTTGTTAGGCGTTCGCAGATCTCCTTCGCAAGGAGATCCCGAGGATATTATTGACCTGTAGAAAGATTTGGATTAGTGAACAACGTGCAATGTTTTATTTTATGCGGGTTCGATCTGAAAAGATTAAAGTCTTACCCCTGTTAAACAAGACAAATTGTCAGGTATGTGGAAATCCTGGTAAGGTAAAGTATTCACGATTTCCGTATGGAATATTTAACACTGTAAGTGCAGCGCAGTACAAATTCAATATACTTAAGATATTACTCAACCTCTGCCAAAGTGGTCTAAATCATCAGCAAAAATCATTAAAAAGTTTGCCTTTCCGATAAAAGTAATATTTGAAAAACAGTATTTCAACCAGGTACCAAATGTGAAAAAAACTGATTCCGTTATGTTGACTTTATTTTATTTCTATTTAATCTCTTTTATTTCGTGTTTTAATACGTACTTTTCATTCATTCAAAACTTCGATTACAAATAATAAGTACTTTGACCGACTTATTGCTTAAAGCAATTTCTTTGGTCGAGAGAAAAGTTTTATTTTTATTTTTGATTTTTTATAAGTTTATTCATAAAAGGTACATGTTTTTAAAAATATTCTATACATATCTACTTTTACACATCTAGTAAATGTTATCACTAAAACTCTTTAAAAAAGAGTCTAACTCTTGTGCTTGGAGAGTGATTTACACTGTTGTAGTGGTTAATTGTTTATTATAAGAGCTTATATAATTTTAAATGCGAGTACATGAAAAAAAAAAACATAGGATTTATAAAGAAAAAAACATAAAACAATAATACATTCATACTAATTAAAATTTAATGTAGTTTTTACACGTGTTCAAAAAATGTGTTTAGATTTACTTTAAATTTATTTATTGATATATTATTTTTAATAGTTTTTAGTTCATTGGGAAGATTATTATAATTCTTTACACCTTATAAAACAAAGCTAATTTGACCATAACTTGTGTGGAATTTAGGAATTTTAATATTATGTTGGTATTCATCTCAAATTCTTTTAGTTTTTCTTTTTTATGAATTAGTATAGTATAATTTATTTTATAAAGAGTGTCTACTGAATGAACCTTAAATATTTTAAATAGACTTTCCGCATCGAATGTTGAGGGTTTCTTTAGAATTACTTTAATAATTAATCTTTGTACTATTTTAGTTTAATATATTTGCGTATGAACCACCCCACCCTATAATATCATATTGTAACAAAGATTGTACAATTGAGTAATAAGCTATTTTTAAATTATTGATTCTTAAAATATTCCTTAATCTAGTAAATATGTTAATACATTTTCTAATTCGTTTAACTAGTTCACTAATATGGTCTTTCCATTTTAAGTTTTGGTCTATACATCGAGATATTTAATTTTATCTATTGTATTAAGTACTGAACATGTAAGATCGCATTTAGTTTTGTTGCAATTGTTTTGGTAAATAATTAATTTTACTACTGAATGCCAATTTGTTTTGTTAGTAAAAAGTGGGATGATTTTTGTCTTTTCCGTATTTAAAGATAATATATTTTTGTTAAACCATAATTTCAATTTATTTATAACGTCATTAGCTACTAAATTTACTGAGTTCCAGTTAACTCTCTCAACTAAAACAACCGTAAAATCGGCATATGATATTATTTTCTGATTAAAATTTTGACAAAATATGTCATTGACATAGAGAATAAATAAAAGCAGACCTATCACCGTACCCTGAGGTATCCCAAAATCGCAAGTCTCTATTTGGTCAACAAAACTAAAAAACTAAAATATACATACATTTAAACCTAACTAATTTTTAAAAAAACAGCTGTTGTTAATGGGGAGATAAGGCATGCACTTATTAACTTTTTTTTAAAGCACATTATGTTATAAATATTAAAGGATGAGGAAAATGGAATCAGATAATGAGTTTTAAAGGAAAGAGAAAGAGGAACCAAGGAAAGAAAGGGGATAAAAATATGTATTTTAAAAAACAATAAAATACAGGGAGTTCAGGATTCTGAGGATACATATATTTGTTTCGGGCGTTTCTTAAAAGTAGCTAAAGAATGTTCATTTTCCATATAAAAAGTAGCTCATTGCAAAGTCTAGCACCTTAAACAAAAAAGAATAGCTGTGCTTTGTCGAGGAATGGAAAATATTCTCTCCTGAGAAAAGCGAAGCGAAAGACCATGATCTGAATCGTAAATGAAATCCTCAACAAGATATCGGAAGTGCGAGGGTTGTGAAGAATAATATAAAAAGGTAAGAGAGATTGAAAGTTTTTGCGCTGATAAAAACG
The DNA here is from genome assembly GCF_059751315.1 of Micrasema longulum. NCBI lineage: Eukaryota > Metazoa > Arthropoda > Insecta > Trichoptera > Brachycentridae > Micrasema > Micrasema longulum. The sequence continues at coordinate 61,786 of NW_028278687.1, read as the reverse complement.
AAGTCACATGAGTTCGGAGCGGAAGAGTGATGCATAGTCATAGTTTTTGAGATTGAAAATAAAGAGGACGCTTTGATTCTACAAATGCTCCAGACGATCTTTGAATTTCGTATTGGCGTTAAGACATCAAATATAAGCATAGCGCAGAAGAGACAATAGAATTGACTAGGACATTTTTTTTGGTTGTGGTTCAAAGAAAATTCTGAACTCTTTTCAGCGAATTCGATAAAAGTTCTTCCCAACCTTCGTAATTTGTTCTGGCCACGAAGATTTTTCATTATTTTAAAGAATAAAAAAACAGACGCCAGCCATATTTTAGGATAAAATAAATTGATCATAATGTGAGCTCGGAGAATATTGATTATGTGCCATTATAAAAAACGTGAAACGTGAAGAAGCATCCTAGTTTTTCTGATCGCTTCAATATTGAAACGGCAGTAAAAAAGTGATTTTAGACGATTTTTTACGAAATTAAAGGTAAGTAAACGTATTATTTTCGTTCATTTTTCCGATACTTGCGTAAGTTACAACATACTTAGGTTTTGTCTAAACGAGGTGAAGTTTTTACAAGTAGTTACCCTGCCAACTTTCCCTCGGAACGATATTTCTCATTCCATTTCCTCGCCGAAATTGCGTGAAATTAATTCACGAAAGTAGCGGTAATAATTTATCTTAATATCAATATCTAATGTATCGCTCTAATAATAATAAATTTCAATCGCCCATTCCATGTCTCTCGCCACCTTATCCCATACCCTTGTGGGAGTCAGGGTCGTCAGGAACCAGAACCAGCCTCCGGCTAACCGCCATTTATTTCTTGGCTCCGGTTTCATTTTTCTTCCTCTCAACGATAAGGAATATTCTTATTAAAAAAAATTCTTAACGTTTTCATTCAATATTTGAATTACTGCTCGCTTTTCGTCTTTCTCACAAATCAACAGTGAATGCTGTTTTTTTAATAAGTTTATTAAAATGTGAGAACATTGTTAAATTAAAAACATCATTAATTAAGTTGTATTATTTTAAAGTTTATCGGTTTTTACTTATTGTGTTTCAGAACAGCGTTTATTTACTATTTAAAATTACGTTATAATTTTAGTTAACCAGTAATTTAAAAGAATTTTCGGTTGCACACATTTTTTTAAACGGGTTTATTTTTCAAGCATGCATATAATAATTTATAATAATGCCATTGAGTAATAGTTTTTATTTAAGGTAATTTATGAACAAATACGTTTATTTCTATTTTTATATATCTTCAGCTTTTTAATCATTATTTTCTATTAAATATGTTATGTAACTTGAATTATGAAAATAAAACTATAATTTCTTCCAACCAACATTTGGAAGAAATTGCCATTTGGCAATGTTATTTGTACATTGACGTGTAATGTACAAATAACATTATGTACAAAAAATTGAATAAATAAATGAAATAAATAAAAAAATATCTATAAAATAGATGTAATAATTAGCATTTCCTAAATGGTACAAAATTGGTATATTTTTTCTGTTTTTTTTAGAGTGAAAATGGTTTTCGGGATATTATACTCGTATAATAATTTTGGAATTTTAATTTTCAATTCAATTTCAAACATTTTAATTTTGTGTTAAAGTGTTAAAAGTTAAGGAGTTAACATGTTTTAACATCTAAATATCTCCAAATGTTTTTTTAAAATTATAACTTCTAAAGAACATTTTATGAAAATTTGTTTAACATGTCTTAAACATATTTATTTTGTAAACTATTTTTTTTACCAGTTATGAAATTAAATAACACTGAGACTATTAAAATTTTTTCATATTTAAAAAATCTGTGGGTATATTTTTTCGAAAAGATATGAGAAAGTTATGGGGTTTTTAGAGATTACGACCTTTCATAAGCTGATTTTAAAGTGGTGACTTTATACAGTTGTAATAGCATAATATTTTATTAACCATCATTCTTCCGTCTTTATCTATACAATTGTGCACAGAACACAAATATAACAGGGCAATAGCTTACAAAAAAATGCGATTTACCTCAAATAAACATTAAAAATAGTTTCGATTTACCACTGGAAATTCCTAGCTACCAAGAACCAGGAAAAAATCTGCGATTGTCTGAATAAAAAATAAAAAATATACGTATAATGAATATATAATACTACTGGTTTGATTTCAAAACATGAAATTTAATTATTTTTAATTTCTAGATATTCTTTTTAATTGTAAATATCAAATACTTTTAACAGTTAAGGAGCCGTTAAGGATTATGAGGCCATTTATTTACAAAAAAGGTTTCGATTTAGGCTGAGTAAGTTTCTGCAACAGATGCAGAAAAACTTGAATCATTTTCACATTGTGGCTGGTAACGCGTGTTCCGGAGGCTATTAGCTGAACCAAAATATGATGAAAGAAAAGTGATAAGGATATGGTTGATGGGAAACTGATGTTCGAATATTATATTAAAAAATAATGTTTAGTACTGATCCGCACCACGATATCTTCAGACAAGTGTGAAAATAAACCGATTTTATTTCATTTATTGAGCGTTTATTACTTTTTGAAATTTAATATTTTTACTTCATGATATGGTGATTAAGACGCTTGATCCACGCATAGAACATTCCGGGTTCGATTCCCGGTGAAAACTCAAAAATTAATGTGATGTTTCTTAAGCTGGTGTGTTTGGTGTAATGAGGCTTCCCTGGCCTTTGAGGTTAAAAAAAAATAGGAAAATCAAACAATTTTTCAATAAAATCCTTGAAGAATTTCAAAATAAGATAAAATTTCATATTCAAAAAGTGTATTGAAATTTTTCAGGGTGAATGATTATTTATTCATTACATTATAATATAATACTCCCGGTAATAAAATAAAATCAATAATTATTCAAAAAAATACGTTTATTATTATAAATTATTCGAAAACAAAATTATCATTTACAGTATGTTGAGTTTGTACAAATGCTTGTAGGCAATGAATCTCTTCACAACAATAATTGTTTCAGATCTTTTACGTCACTATAATCAACAGATTTTAGAAGAATTCAAGAAATATGGATTTTCAATTGAATTTTGCACAGTGTGTAAAGTGGGCACTTAAACCAGCTAATGACAAGTCATACGCAACGTAAATGCTAAGACTCCCATTTATTTATTTTTCTATTTTACAGAAATATACAGGCATCAATGATTAAATTACAAAATAAAAATATGGTTTAAAGGCAGACTAGCAAAGTTTCTACATAAATAAAAAATAAAGTTTGGTACATTTTCAATTGTGTGCATGTATATACAATACATGAAAAAAGTTGGTTTGTGTGTATTTGTGTGAGGGTAAGTGTTCAGCGTGTGCATCATTAAAAAGCAAGTGGGAGCGTATCGCGGCCAGATAGAATGAGTCTTAATTTATTTTCTTTTTTATTAAGGGATTCGTTAAATATATCAATAGGTGGGAAAAAAATATTATAATTTGAGCAAGAACGACAGAGAAAATAGTATTGAACATGTTGTACAGTGCTACAGTCTGATAGATTGAATAAATATTTATTTCTTGTCACGCGAAAGGGAACTTTACTACTACCCATTCTAGATTACGCTGATGTTTCCATGACTGATTTAAGCTGTGAGCAACTCGATAAATTTGAACGACTTTAGAATACATGCATAAGGTACATTTTTGGTTTTAGAAAATATGACTACATTTCTGATTATCGTAGGCAACTGAAATGGCTCAAAATTAGACAGCGGAGAGACTACCACTCCCTCTCACTTCTGTTCAATGTACTTCATAGTCCTAACGCTCCTATATACCTGCGTGAAAAATTTCAACGCTTATCAGTTCATGGTTTACCTCTTCGTTCTAATTCTCAAGGCACTCACTTAATACCCATCCACAATTCCTCTTTCTTCTCTAACTCATATAGTGTCCATGCGGCTCGACTGTGGAATCATCCCCCATCCACCATCAAAGATATTACTACATTATATCTGTTTAAATCACGTCTGAAGAAACATCTCCTTTCTCTTACTTAATCTCTCCTCCTTTCCTTTTTCTTCTTTCCTCTTTTTCCCTTTTTCCCATTGAGTTTTAGTTTTGATTTAAGGTAATTTATAAACAAATACGTTTATTTCTATTTTTATATATCTTTAGCTTTTTAATATTTTTTTCAATTGAATATGTTCTCTCACTTGAATTATAAAAATAAAACTTTTATTTTATTGGTTGGTTGGAAGAAATTGCCATTTGGCAATAAGCCCGCCAATGTACAAATAACATCATGTGCAAAAAGTTAAATAAATAAAACATTGAAATTGATTTTGGAGAGTAGGTTTAAAGAGTCTACTCTATTATTTATCTATCTATATATTTAGCGCGTGTATTTTTAATGGCAAAAAAATCATTTTGTTTAGTAGATTGGCTGTAGGTGCAAAGCATTTTATTGTTGCTCCCAAACTTCATTCTCTAAAATGTTCTATATATCTTGTGTTATTTGTTAATAATATTAAAATTAAATTTACATTCATCAAATTTAAATCATGTACATAAAGAGACATTTAATAAAAAAAAAAATAAGAAATGAGAACAAAAAATACTACCTCGAAAATCAAAAAAATATTATAAATTAAGGAATAACAAGTAATTTTCAAAATTATAAAAAAGTGTTAAAAATTTTAATATAAAAACAAATTTAATAAAAATCATGTAAAAAGTAATAAAACCTGATAACTAACATATTTTTAAGAAATGCAACGCTTATGAGGAATTTTCTGTATTCAGTGTAGGAGAGATGAAAATAGTATTATCAATTAAATCGCCATTTAATTTGTGGAACTGTAAAATCAAATGAATGTGAGCACGCGCTAAACAATACACAATGTGGCAAAGCACTCTAGTTTGCTTTGTTTAACACTTTTTAAAAGCTAGCGTCACTAACCGCCCATTTTTAAAACGCCGAATTGGCTATATTTCTTGTCCAAGATTTTTCAATTAGAGTCTGTAGACTCATACCGCCTCGATCGAAAACATCTTAAATAATAAGTCGATTGGTTTCAAAAGCGGAACAACCTCTTCCGATTTGATAAGAACAAATATCATATATCCACATATAGATGCAACGAATTCTAATACAATTTTAATAGGATCAAAGTGAGATTATTCATATACACCTACAAAACAAAAGCACTATAATACATGCATGCACTCTCTTTATATAAGCATTTTAAACTAAGTTTGGTATCAAGAACGTACTATCGTATTGGTTAACTAAACACTTCATTATGACGATTTCCAAATCTTTCTATACAAGTGGAATTAACAGTATTTTTAATGGTATTTCTTTAAAATCTGGTATTCTGATAATTCGGTAAAGTACAATATTAACGGACTTTTCAAAATATACATAACAGTTTCAACAAGAGAATAAGGAAATTATTTCACGTTGTAAAAGTCGTCGGATTGATCAAATTTTATGATATAACGAAGAAATCCAAATGTGACAAAAGCTTTTAATCAGTGTGGTTTTGTTAGTAATTTGTTATCGTTCCAAAAATAAATTAATAAAACTTAAACTAATCAAGCTTCTGAAAACTACCGTCCAATGTTTTCAAATTACTCGTATTTCACCTGATCTGAATAATAAACAGGTCTTGGTAATCCGTAAGGTTTATTGTGAGTTTACAAACCACGAGATCAGGTAAGACTAAACACGGTAGATCCTGGATCATGTGTACATTGCATCCTGTAGGTACTCCAGAAACTGATTAGCTAAGCTAGTGCTCAAGGTTCTTACCTCGAGTACCTGACCGGCTGTTTATAGGAAGTTTCTCACTAATTGACTATCCTGTTGGTTAAGCCAATTTCAGGTCTTAAGCTCAGATTATGGTCAAGATTTGGCAAATTTAACAGGTGGTTGTAGCTGAGCAAACTTTCCTTACAAATAAAAATGCATAATATAGACGATTACAAAATGATTTTTATAACTGATTTTCATTCTAACAATAAATATGTAACAAAGATATTGTAGTGAATTTGTTTTTTCGTAATTACATAGAATTCAGACTGACGGAAGTTTTGTTATGAGGTTTATTTATTTAACACTTTATTTACATGTGCCAATTTTATATATATAAGGGCGGGCGTATTGCCTTAAGGCAATTTATTTTTACCTATTCTAACCGTTCAGTTTGAGAACATTACAAGTACATGGACATATTCGAGGTAATTACGCAAAATCATATAATTTGATACAAAAATTTAAAGCAAAAATTAACCAAAAATTTACACTTAACTATGAAGAGAGGAGAGAAGAGAAGAGGTAATGGGAAGGAAAGAAAAAGAAAAAAGAACAACTTAAACATTAAGATCGTGACATTTCAATCGTGATTTAGATGTAAATAAAGAAGGAGCATCTCTAACATAAGTGGGTAGATTATTCCACAGTCGGGCAGCTACAACTGTGAAAGAGGAGGCAAGAGAATTAGAGCGGCAAAGAGGTATTAAATAGGTCCTCTCGTTACTAGAGATTAGAGAACGTGGATTGTTGACACAATCATAAAATTTCTAACTTACAAAGAAACACGGAAAAATAAATAAATTATCATGAATATATATTTTATTAATTTATTTAAGGGTACATACTTACAATAAAAATTTACATTGAGTTAAATAAACAATGGGTTTAATGAGCAGTTAAAATATGCATACATATTTTGAAATGTGCTTCAGGGACGACCAAGGAAGATGTGGCATGATCAGAAAAACAAAAATCTTAAGTCTGGTCATGTCAAAAGCAGATAAGTGTGTATGTAGGCGGCCTCCGTGGTGTAGTGGTCAAGACGTTTGACTCATGCACGGAAGGTGCCGGGTTCGATTCCCGGTGAGAACACAAAAATTAAAATGTGATTTTTCTCAACCCTGGGTGTTCTGTGATTTAATTCACCGCTGTAATTGGGCCTCCAGGCCTGTTGTGGTGCACTCATAAAATGAATAAAACAAATAAAATTAATCAATTAAATAAATAAGATGCATAAATGTGGAAGAAGCTAGAAATATATGACAGACGTGAGCGGTGGTCCATTTTCTCTGCCTAACATTATGGAGAAATGGCGTGATAGTGGTAATTTTCTTACATAAACTGCCTAACTTCCCAGTTCTAAGACAGTAAATTAATATTTTTTACTCTAACACACTAATGATATAGGATGTGATTCTGTAAAATGCTGCGAACGCCTAGTTGCATTCTACCGGCAACACTACTGACTGGTCCGACTCGTTAGCGTCGCGAACCCTGGGCAATGCGATCACACTCATAGCGGTGTGATCACAGCAGATAACGAGAGGATGAAAGGCGAGATTTTGGCGCCTCAAAACCAACCAGATAAGGGAAGGTAACTCCGACAGAAAAATCCACCAGAGAAGGCAACGGGAAACCACTCTGGCCCAAGAATCACTTCGGTGAGTACATCAATAAGCCGTCGTCATGGCTGCGAAATGTAAAAGTAGCGTAGGACAGATACATATGCTTTTGCTGTATTGATTGCCAACGTCAAGGGGATCCGACAAGCCACTAAAAAAAGAACACACTAATTGGTGCATAGGACACTGCATTGTTGCACCAAATGCAGCTTATGTCGATCATTATTACATGTAGGTAAGGTGGAAAAATATTACAGTGTTAAACCACCTTTTTAATCGAGAATTCATGTCTACCTTCCCAGGAATCAATCCCGGGACCTCGAAAATAATAGTAATAAAATAGCAAATACGTCAACGAGGCGGACTTATCTCTTTATTCAAGATTTTAACCTGAGAGTAGCTATCGAGTCAGAAACGCTCCGGGATTCAAGTTCTAATTCACACACAGAACTGTTTTCTTCATCCACCCGGACTCAGATAATATAATTATTTATAATTATTATTTATACTCATCTTCTTTATAAGACGTTCACAAATGATTTTTTTTTTTTTTAGTGCCAACAATTCTTAATAGCATGACTTTACAGTTCGTTATATGTATTTTTAACGGGGGGAAATTATTTATCAGTTTTACAAAATCCCAGATGTAATTCTCATCACTATTCTAACACATCTGTTAAGGACGTATTTGAATCGTTTTACACCCTTTTCTTAAAGACATCTCGCCCGGGGGTGATCTACCCCTACATAAAATAAGTAGATTTCATAAAAACCTCCCTCGGCACGCTTCAAAACGTCCCCGGATTGATTTGTCTACATCTGTCGATGTAATATTAAAACTGGTATACGAAGTAAACATACGGCTTCATGTCACAAAGCTGATTGGCACCAGCCAAATGAAAATAATATCCAAATTTATTTACTTTATTTTATTTTATTTTTTAGGTTTCACTTACTCTGAACAAAGTATTTATAATATTTTGGTAAGTCCGTCTAAATGTTTGTAAACCAATACTGGAATCATCATTTTTTGGGATTTTATCTAAAGAGAAATATGAAACAGAAAAATATTTTTAAAAAATCAATAAAAAGTCAACGGATGTCACTTACGAAAAAGCGTCAAATAAAGGACGCCTGCTTTTACAGAATATTTATAAAACTGCCGCAAGTTGTGTACATATAAAAATCTCAAAAATTAGCAGGATGGTAAATATTATGCCGTGTGTAAACTATGATTACTTAAACCAGCGCAGGAAATATCATAAACTCTGTAAATGCATAGATTTCCACATTCCTTAATAGTTCTTTCATTTCGGTTAAGATATCTCTCTTAAAAAAAAAGTTTTTTTGTCTCTGTTGAGATATTAGTCTCATTATAATGCGAATATTTCTTTAGCAATAATTCAATCAAGAAATATGTCAAGTTCTGAATAATTTCAGCAAAAAATAATGTTCGGTAATGAATCCAAAATACAACACGTTTATTGGATTTTAATTCTACTACATTTCTAAAAATAAACAAGAGCGTATATTGTGACGCGTTTCGTCTTATTAGGACATTTTGAAACTAACTTATATATTTAAAAAGTTTCTTTATATGCTTAAAACATTTGCTCTTTAATTATTGTAGATTTATATACAACTAAAAACACGAAACGCGTCTCAATATACGCTCTTGTATGTTAAAAAAAATTCAATAAAATTAAAATCCAATAAACCGTGTTTCATTTTGAATACATTACCAAATTTAATATGGAATTCTTACAGTTGTCTGCATACATAATAAATAATAAATAATGTTACAATTACACACTTCTTAACTATTTCGTTAGTTGACATAGTTTTTTGCCTTTTTGTTTAAAAAATAAAAGAACATAGTATTATTTATAATTTATTATAAGGGAAATTTGTTAACGAAATTTTGTCTTCTCATTTTTGATTGTTATTTACACTGTTACTTACTTATTTTAATATCATTTGTTACTTATTGATGAAATTATTTATTTACACTTTGCAAAAAAGTTATCGCAAACTTGAATAACTTGTGTTGTGTCTTTATTTACCTTACTTTATTACCTTTACTGTATAAATAGACATCACTGCAACCTTTTGTTGTTTGTAAACTTTATTAAATATTTTATAAGTGAATTTTTCAGTTTGACGTATATATATTTTTTCTACGTTATCAGTTTATTTTAACAGAAACAATTATTACAACAGCAAATGAGGGTATTAGAGAGAAACTTGGAAATCTCAACCAAAAGCCGAAAATTAGTTGTCGATGTTAAAATAAACTTTACCTAGAAACCAACTCACCTAAATAATAGCATAATTTAAAGTATAAATATCTCAGTAACTCCTTCAATGGAGATTTCTAAGTTTGATTCTTGTACCCTCAGATATCTTGATAAAACATAATCTCAATCCAATTCATTTAGGTTCCTGATCATGCAATAATTGTGATAAATTATTCATTACCCTTCTAATGACAAGGGATGTATTTGCTAGCATTAACTATTAAGATGAATACATTCACCTGCTACTAAACACCTTATATTATTAATTATTATATTGATTAATTTTAACGTGCCTGGATAGAATAGATAATTTGTTTTTTTTCGCACGCGACTTAAATAAATCTTTTAAATTAAAAAACAACCTCATATTGTGTGTACAATTCCGTTTTTTTGTTATTATGGCCGGATTATTTTAACTTGTTAAATATTTTTTTTTGATCAGTGGTATTGTGTAAATCAACGAATTAGTATTTGATCAAGTGTAAATGTAGACAAAATTACTGAAAACTTTAACTTTTAATAAACAAATTTTATTTCAAATTGTTTGACGCTTATTTCTCGCAGGGAATCCGGGTTTAAATATACATATTATCGGTGAGGTCACTTTAATTTATAAAAGTATTTTTTAAATTATTTTTTGTATGTACCATATTATTTATAGCAATACGCAAAAAAATAGTAAAAATTAAGAGATTTTTTGAAAATCAATTAAACAAAGATTCGATCCAATATCTTCAAATATTTGGATTGGTTAAATATTGTATATTGGTGGAAAATTAGTTTCCACAAATGAATAATAGTTCTATCTTGCCAATATAATTTACTAGTGTTTTAAATGCAATATTCGGGACCCCATTTTGTACCTTCAATCCAGTCCTGCTACTCAAGGCCCCAATTAGGTAATGGATCCGTCTCTTTATGTCGCCGCCCTTCCCACCAGAGAACAAAGCTCCAGCCCACACAGACTACAGATTCATCTCACTAGTTCCGCATGGGAATGATTTTACGGCTGATGTGATAACATTAAGAGCCCAGATGTAATTAACAGTGGACCCGAAAGCTGAATAGACTCTTTTAATGACTATTTTTGGAAGAAACTAATTAATATAATACATTAACGCGATTGTTGTGGTAACAAACGCTCTGCCGCGTCGCGACGCCGGATTTCATTGAGCTTATATAAAGCTTTTCGTAAATAAAAATATCTTTATTCAATTAGTTCATGAAATCTTAATAACTTATATAAATTTTAATAACATTTTTTATCGAAAATTCTCATTTTTCAAATTAATTTAAAACATTATGTTTCTTTTATTTCTTCAGGTAACTCATTGTACAGCTTCAATTCCCTAAACAATAAGTTTCGAAACTTTGGTTTTCTCGTCATTAGTAATCTTATATTTTTTTATCCCTAGTTTCATATGTGGGACAGTGTCGGTTAAATTTGATTATGTTTTTTATTTTATTTGTTCTTTTAATTACTTCATCTATGTTAATTGCTATGTAATATTTTATTTGTTGCTTTACTTTGATAGAGATAATTTTTTGGTGCATCATTACTTACATTAGAATACACATTTCTTTTGACTATAATCCTCATCACCGTATTTTGAAGGGTTTGTATATTTTTAGTTTTCCCTTCATAAAATAAAAAAAAATTAAAGAACTGTAATTTTTGTGTGGATATGTGATTGTTTTACCTATATAAAAACCACCTTTCTTTAGATCTCTTACATTTCTTAATCATCCCAGAATTGATTTTTTTATTGTTTCAAATTTAGAATGTGTTTTGAAATTTAAATATTTTTTAAGCAAACTCCGAGATACTTTATTTTATCCACAGAATTTTAAGCTAAGCGAAGCTTACAAATAATAAAACTGTATTTTTGGCATAGTTTTTTTCTCCCAATATTCATGTATTTCATTTTTGCGATATTTAATTTTTACTTATTTACTTTAAACGATACTTAAATATTTTCTAAATCACTATTAATATTATTTATCAATGATTCATAATTATCTCCCGATATGTAAACTAGTGTCTCATCTGCAAATAACTAGATTCTATAATATTTTAGAGATTCACCAATTTATATATTTTTTCTATAAAAATATATAATAAATACTTAAAATTAAACACTGCATTAAAAAAAATGTTAAAATAATTAGATTAACCGAGTTGATCTAAACTTTAAACTGCAATGTTCACATTGTATGTTACTAGTTTGCAGTATACTAAAATACTGTTCAAATCACATCCTTGAAAAAGAGAAGGTTTAAAAGCAATTTTCTCTCTCTTAAAGAAAATAATAATTATCCTTTCTAGTATCCATAATTAAGGGTACTACTTGCAAACCCGGCAAAATCCAAAATTGAAAAAAATTAAATTATTGCCTTTGTTACAAACATGGCAACCTCTACTTGAGTATTGCAAAATTTGTAATGTCTTATATGAAATGTATTTTTTTACTACTGATTCTTGATATAATCATGCATATGTCATCACTACTTACGTATAAAATACTTACCGATTATAATAAAAAAATAAGTTTAAAGCAAAAGTTGAAGTTAAGTATTCTTTCAGTATTTTGTGATTTGCTCAAAATAAAGAAAGATGGATTTTGCCGGGTTTGCAAGTAATACCCTTAAGGGATGCTGGATTAAAACCCCCTCAAATCTCGCCGTCAATTTTTTTCTCGGGAAACACTTCTATAGGGTTAATTCAAGAAGTATGAATAATCCAAATATACTGAAAGAGCATTATACTATTATTAATGAATAGAGTTATTATTACTATCATTAATATTTAAAGCATTAACTTTGTGGTCAAACATTTTATCATACTATTAAATATTTGTATAAAACCACTTACCGACTTTTCCATGTCTACCGGTTTCGAGACGTACCCATGCATGTTGGTCAAATTGGTCTGCTGACGATGAGACAGGTACGTCTTGAAACCGGTAGACATAGAAAAGTCGGTAAGTGGTTATATACAAATATTTAATAACATTTATAAAAGAGATCAGTTCGTATGTTTCCAATAATTATACGAGAGCGAAATCTCATGCAATGTTTTACGCACCCAGAAACCGTACAAATGCAAGTCAGAATTCACCCATTATTAGGAGAATTCGCTTACTGTATACGGCCCCTGCGGATAATATGGAACAATTTTTCTGTATATACGGCAGTTCAGCAGCTTTCTGCTTTTTACTAATTAACTTCTAACTTATATTTACATTAATAACAGGCATTACGTAATGGGTTAAAAAACAGCCCGTAAGTTAAAGCAGTCTATAATTGTCAAATAAATGTATAAAAAAGACTAATCCACTTTTCCCACATTTTTATTAAAAACCTTCGTGGTTTTAACGGTACTGTTTGTACTCGTATATGATGAAACTCTTTATTATTCGCGTTAATTCAATCTGTGTTTTACTCGAAAATCATTAGTGTAACCAACCAAAGAATATATTCTGAATTTAAGTTACAAGTTTAAACTATTAAAAATAAAAAAAACATTTTTGGGCTCAAAGAACTGTTTGAAGAAATCAAAAATACATTTTTAGTTCTCTTTATCTACCAAAATACTTTTTCAGACCATTCGTATAACTAAGTGTCGTAAATAACTTGTGTTGGAAAAATGGGAATCAAGTTGAGGTAAAGTGGGATTTGAACCTCAAACCTTTAACCTGTGAATCCACAATATTACCACAGGACCTCAACCTAGTTACATAAATAGATATCTTACAGAATTAATGAACATAATAATGAACTCGTAATTTATTATTGTTATCAAAAACATTTTTCACTTTGTGGTATGACATTTTACACTTATTTGTTTATAAATTTGTGTAAACCACTTCATTTTTTTAATTACACTTCGACCGGTTTCGAGGTTACTACCTCATCGTCAGGAATTTAACAGTTAACACTGTTATTAAAAACTGTGTTATTAAAAAAATTAAGCGGTTTATACAAATTTATAAACAAATAAGTGTAACTCGTAATTTGTTTTTTATCTAATTATACTAAATAATTATACTATTTTTCTTATTTTCTATATTAACTCTCACTGGAGCATGTGGTCTTCATCAAACGCTTCCAGGAGACCACCAGCCAGCATTCCGCCTCCCATATTATTCTCTCGTTCATTGAGTTCATTAAATTATTGTTTAGTAAAAAAACATCTTACATCGTAAAAACACTGTATTTCAAAAATATGTAAACATGTGGAAGGTTAAAGAATGAATTAATTGTAAGTATCGTAGACCTTGTCATTTGGGATGTTTGTCGACATAATTTTTATACCAGAAGAGATAATGTTTTGATGCCTCAACTTGAATATCATCTACGCCTGTTGGGAAAAGCATGTTTATATTTTAATATAAAAGAAGCGATTCAATTTTAAAATTCAATAATATTACTTTTATGAATTCATGTTATTGTTTTTATATAGCTTAGTATGCATTTTATTATAATTGTCTATTAAAACATGGGTATTTGGATGACATATTACAACAGAGATGAAGAAAGCTTTAGAGAAGATAATATAGAAGTCTAGGCACCTACAGGGCTTATGATCTGTCAATGGCTGGTTTAAGTGGCCACTTTACACACCGCGTAACATTCATCATTTGGTTCATATTTTAACATCTATATACCTTCAATTCTTTCATCTGTTTATGTTTGTGAAGTTAAAGAGCAGAAACCTTTATTTATGCGGGTGAGATTCATCTAATTGAATTATTTCACCTACATACTAGGCAACGCCTGAAAATGTTATTTTTTCAATTTCTATGTTTCTTAATGGACCAGGTGGATTTACTAACAATATTTTGAGTTTGTCCAAACTTTTGAAGACAAGGACTGGATTGAACTCCCTGGGGAGCTGTTTATATTATCATATCACAATAGAGATAAAAAACATTTAAGATAAGGTAATATAGAAGTCTAGGCATCTACAGGGCTTATGACCTGTCAATGGCTGGTTTATGTGGCCACTTTAAACACTGTGTAACATTCACCATTCTGCCCATATTTAAACATCTTTATTCCTTCAATTTTTTTATCTGTTGATGTTTGTGAAGTTAAAGAGCTGAAACTTTTATTTATGCGGGTGAGACTCATCTAATTGAATTATTTCACGTACATACTAGGCAACGCCTAAAAATTTTATTTTTTCAATTTCTATACTTCTTCATGGACCAGATGTATTTATCTTTTTTTTATATATTTGTTGTTATATGTAAATATAAACAAATATATTTCATTTATATAATTGTTGTAATATTTTAATATAAAAAGCTTCCCAGGGAGTTGAATGCAGTCAGAAAACAAACTAAAGGATGAGTCACGGGGTTTATCACAAACACTGAATTCGGGCAAAAAAATTTCAGGTTTCTGAGCCCCAAAATATTCAACATGTTACCCAAAGATTGCAAAACCATGACCCGGATTCAATTTAATAAATTTGTAAAAAATTGGTTACTGGGCTTAGGTCAAGAAAAATCGGAAAACTTACTCAAAATACATTCTTAAATAATAAATTAATATTATATAACTGTATAGTAAATTATCTAGTAGGTAGTAATGTAATTGTTTATTTTTGCATAAAAAATCTGCCTTAAAACAGGCTGTACCTAGTTAGGCAGACTAGACATGATCCAGAGATATCTATTACCTAAGTATGTATGAAGTAGATGAAGTAATTGTTATTTTTGTTTATAAACTATAATTATTATTATTATTATTATAAAAGTAGGGTAGTAAGAACATGATATTTGTGTTTATAATGCCTACAAGTATAAGCTTTGAACTTCAAAATGACGATTTAGCGGATTCGTGTTTTAGACTTTGGCCGACGATGTTTTACTTATCTTTAATTTTCCTAAAAAAGTTAAACCTCTAATTATTTATTTATATATACGCCGAATGGGCATTTTTATGGACACATTTATACATAGAAAATTATTATTAAAAAAGTAGAAACACTCAATTATTTATAGTAAACTTTGTGGGAGTGGAAGCGAGAGAGAGGTGTTTATAATTGAATTTGATTTAATGATCGTTTGAAAGAAAACAACTTGTTATCAAAGAAATCAAGACTGGTATGTTTGTTGGCAGACCTAAGAATTTTGGACATAGGGGAATAAAAACCATAGTTAGTTCTATAATTATCGGTATGAAAGAGTAAGTTTTGTCTGAGGTTTCTAGTTAGGATATTTAATTTTATTGAGCTCAGTAGTTCAGGCGCATCAAAGAGTGAGTTGAAAATTTGAAATAGGACTATAAGGTTGGATTTATTTGAATTATGTAGGTATTAAAGAATAACTTAATACGATAATTAACTCAAAGCCAAAAACAAAATCATTCAATAATCGTACATATTATACGAAGGTATACAATATTAGACAGGCGCAGTTGGTTGGACGGCTAACTGTGCAACTGGCGTCGCGGGTTCGATTCCCGTCAGTTGTGAGAAAGGAATTCAAGAAAGATTTGTTTCTCAATAGGTCTGGGTGTTGTGGTGCATTTTTCATAACCTCTTTCCATATCTCCTCTTTCCCATCTGCTGACAAGCCTCTAAATAGAGGCTGAGGGGGTTATCTTTTAAAAAAAACACTAGTGAATTAGAACAGTGTCGCAACCTAATATTTATATTGTCGATAAAGCTTCTCTTAACTTTGTGTTTTGCATGAATCTTAAAATTATGGTTTTTATCTTGCGTCTGTCTGAATAAATTGAAACATGAGTAAAGTGAGCTTACCAGCATTAGCCATTTTTTCATCATTGGGAGGACGTTCAATGTTTGGATTGTGTTCTAAAATATATAAAAGCCAAAACGTATTTTTCGCAACAACTTCTTCGTGACCCCCAATACTGGTAATGTAGTGCCCAAAGGAATATTCAACAGACTCAAAAGTAAAATCTGGATCCATATCACCCGCGATCTGCATCACTTCAAAAAACGTTTTAGGCCTGCAAATGAGTAACGATCATAATTATTATCAAACTTAATTTCTTCGACAATATTTTGAGTTTGTCCAAATTTTTGTAGACAAGGACTGGATTTAACTCCCTGGGGAGCTGTTTATATTAACATATTACAACAGATATGAAGAACATTTAAGAGAAGGTAATATAGAAGTCTAGGCATCTACAGGGCTTATGACCTGTCAATGGCTAGTTTAAGTGGCCACTTTACACACTGTGTGACATTCACAATTTTGCCCATATTTGAACATCTGTATTCCTTCAATTCTTTCATTTATTGATGTTTGTGAAGTTAGAGAGCTGAAACCTTTATTTATTCGGGTGAGATTCATCTAATTGAATTATTTCACCTACATACTAAGCAACGCCTGAAAATGTTATTTTTTCAATTTCTATACTTCTTTATGGACCAGGTGGATTGTGTGACCAGTGGTGGAATCCAGTCCTTGTCTACAGAAATTTGAACAAACTCAAAATATTGTTCTTAATTTCTTCGCTTAGCACAATATTTTCTAGACTTTATCCTGCTATGAGTCTTTTCCTCTTGATCTATGTTGAATGACCTGTTTGTGACAGTAGGCTGTCTTGAAATGATGACGTCTAGTTGTCTTCGGTGACCTTTTCGGTGACCTTCCCGCTAATCTCCTGCTTCTAGGGTTTTCAGCTACAGCAATTTTTGCAAGTCTAGTATCTCCAATCCAGTGCACAATATGCCTTTCGAAGTGCCTTCCGCTTTTACACCACTTCCCTACATCTTCAACACCATGGACAGACCTTATCGTTTCATTTCTGATCCGAAGTCGAAGAGTTCTCTACCTGCGATGGCCATAGAATAATATCTGATTGAGTTAAAAGACATGTTATAACTCTAATCACATCGTCTTTATTATAATAGCTAAAAAAACTTACCTCTCCACAGACACCGTGATATGGTGTGTTGAAGATACATTGTTACCAATCCAAATTGAATAAGAAACGGGAATTATATTTCTTCTTTTTAATCCAAAAACCGCCTCATCGGAGGAATCTAAATTAAATAATTTTCAAAAATTAACCTTGTTTCTATTTATCTGTTTGATAAAACAAAATTAAACCCAGACACTTATTGTGCATTGTAATTTTCTCGTAATGTTATAATGTATTATTATCTTATTAGAAGAAAAAAACAACGCAAAGTCTTAACTGTAGTGCTTTACCTTTTGGCAGATATTACTCCTCTAAGCATTAGGCAAAACGTGTTATGCAGTGCAGATTTAACAATAGCTCAATAATGTCAGAGCCACTGACTGTGGAACGGTTATTTCCCTAATGTAAAATAATAGTCATGTGAGACGCAAATTATTCTAAGCTACCTGTTACATAAAGGTAGATGGTCAATCTTACGCTCTAGACTCTAGATGCTAGTCCAGGAATGATTAAATTCTGCCCTGTAAAACCACGTTTTCAATCAATATTTTAATTTTATCCTACCAGAAATCAAACCTGGAACCTCAAGCATGATAGACAAACGCCTCGACCGCTATAAATCCTTATTCTATACGGACTTATCCCCACTTGAATTTCTTTATCGGGATTTTTACCTGTGAGTTCTAGTTCTGTTTCACACACGGACATGTATTCTTTATCCGACATCAAAATGTGTATATATTTTTTTATAACGTTGTCATTAAAGTCAAAAGGGTATATTTTGTTTCAATAAACATTTAACTGCGCCTTCACTACCACTTTCTTCGAAAATACAATACGGTTGTTTATGCATTGCACGAAACTCTATTTACACTATGTGATCACTTAGCTCGTCATAAATATAATCTTAAAACAATCCCATGATAGCAAAATGTATTTTTTAATTATTTTGTTTACATTTTTTTTAATTATCTAACTTTGCCAACAATAACCGCTTTGTGTGTTATTTATTTTACATGGCACATAAAACATAATATTTCAGAAGCTGTTTATTCAATTTGCCACCCTATAGAACTATATATGCACAATACCCCTTTTTTATCGTTTTTGTTCAAATATATCTTTTTTACATCTATTAAAATATTTAACATGTCCTTTAATTTACTTAAAATATATTATGACTCATTTTGTCGGGCTGCGATACGCTTCTACTTCCTTTTTAATGATATACACGCTTATACACACCCGAACACTTACTCTCATTCAAATTCATACAAACACAACCTCTTACATGTATATGTGCATGCATACACCTACGAATGAACCATAATTAAATATGTATAGGTAATTATTTGGAAACTTTGCTGTTCTGTCTTTCAACTTTATCTTTATTTTGTTATTTAATCATTGTTGACTGTATGTTCACATGAAAAAAAATAAATTATTTTCAATGTATTTGAATACGCCTTTAAATCCCCAAAATGTTAGAACTAAAGTAAAATCAAGAAAAAATATAGTAGTTTCAACAATGAAATCGTCGCAATGGTGTCGCATTTAAAGACGCCGTATTAAAAAAAAATCTACAAAACAAAATAATAACAATTCAGACAACAAATATAGCTGCATAAAAACTGAAAAAAAATTAAAACTCAATCATAAAAACTCACCTAATAAAATGAAAAGGCAAAGCACAGAGAG
Organism: Micrasema longulum; assembly: GCF_059751315.1. Lineage (NCBI taxonomy): Eukaryota > Metazoa > Arthropoda > Insecta > Trichoptera > Brachycentridae > Micrasema > Micrasema longulum. Next base: position 42,485 of record NW_028278687.1, on the reverse strand, counting down.
TAAAAAGCCTACTGTTAATTGTTTCATTGTAGATTATGTCGTTTATATCCAGTGATTATTATTTTTTTTAAAAACGCAAAAATACTTTTTTATGTTCACTAAGAACTCGTGCGTTGTACCATTGACATACAGTTAAACTATTGAAATAATCTGATTATTCCTAATTATGACTATTATTTTTATGTGAAATAAAGTGTCACGATAGTGAAAAAAAAATCCGTTTAATGGCATTCGTGACTTTAAACCGTGAAAAACTTAACTAAGAGAGATATGAAATATGAATAGTCTGATTTCAATTCATTTTGTTCTTTTAGCGATGCAATTTTTTTCCTCTTCTATTTTTTTATTTCGGATAGTATTTTCAAGTCTGATGTAGTATCAAGCACCTCTCAGATACTTCTCTTAAGGCCACGTCCCCGATTACAATGAGAAGTTAACAGAATGAGGAAGTTCAACCCTATGGGAAATCGGAAATAAAAATATGCTAATTAGACCATTAAATACAGAACACAACCTACATGAAATTGAAACATCAATTTTACGGCAAAGTTTCCTGAAAATGTATAAAAAAAATATTTTTAAAAAAACTTACAAATTTTAACGACGTCACTGGTTCATATAAATCAACCTAATGATATGAGAGTTATGGAAAATATCCGGTTTTCTTGCCGTGGATGAACTAATGGGAAAAACTGATTGAGAATAACTGTAAAAGAACCTCTGACTTGACTAAGAGACGGGTACGTCTCGAGACCGGTAGACACAGAAAAGTCGGTAAGTGGTTATATACAAATATTTACATATTTACATATTTTACTTTTTTTTTTTTGCACCACAACAGGCCAGGAGGCCTAATTACAGTGGTGAATTATATCACAGAGCACCCAGGCTTAAGAAAAATCACATTGAAATTTTTTGTGTTCTCACCGGGAATCGAACCCGGAACCTTCCGTGCGTGAGTCAAGCGTCTTGACCACTACACCACGGAGGCCGCCAACATAATAACATTTTCATGGCGGCCTCCGTGGGGTAGTGGTCAAGACGCTTGACTCACACACGAAAGGTCCCGGATTCGATTCCCGGTGAGAACACAAACATTACAATGAGAATTTTCTCAAGCCTGGGTGTTCGGTGATGCAATTCACCAATCATCTCTTTATTTGCACTCAGTGATGCATAGGGCACTGGACTGGTACACCAAATGCAGCATTTTTATTTTGTGAGATCAGTCTTATGCATCAAGTTACAGTACAGATATAGCAAAATATACGCGTAGCAGTGTAAAATCACGTTTAAAATAAATACTTCACTTCCACCTTGCTAGGAATCGAACCTGGAACCTCAAGCGTGGCAGACTAACATGAATTATGATTATGAATTTTCTATAAATGTATTGAAAATAAAATTTTTCTCGTTTCTTCTTTAACCTTTTGTCCTTCACTGGTGGATATAGGCCTCTTCCATATCCTTCCATTTCTTTCGGTTGGTTGCTGCTTGCAGCCAATGTTAACCCCCCACAGCGACTATGTCATCGGACCATCTTTTTTGAGGTCTTCCGACGCTCTTTTATTCTCCCAAGGTCTCCATCTTAAAATTTCAAGGGTCCATCTTCCGGAGTCTTGTCTCGCAACATGCCAACTTGCTTCGCGATCCGTGATATTTGCTATTCTGGTTTTGTTCCTAAGTTTTTTAGGCTCATACCATGCATGGATCTTTCCATGGATTGCTCAGATGGCTGTGTGTATTAAAACTTTTCTACATTTCTTTTTGTTAGGAATATTGTATCTAATGCGTATGTAGTCACTGGCAGTACATATGTATTTCATTTCAGATAAATCTGAATCTTTTTATTTATTTTTTTCTTTTCTTTCTTTTTAAAAAAATATATTTGAATTTAAAGTAAATTGCGCCATACAAATTTATAAACAAATTAAACTACTTCATACGGTAAAAATACAATCATCATGAATAAATTTACATTCTGGGAAATAAGTACCTACCAAGACATTCGTGATTCATTCCATGTGAAGTTTAATACCTATAAGGCGGCCCTTGTATTGAATTTCATAGATGTTTACATTGTTGCCTTTTCTCACTCCAAATTTGTAAATATCTGTCTGTATTATTTTATTGTTTAATGCCATATTTAACGTCAATATACTTATGCAAAGCTCTTACTTACATAGCTCTACTGACTTGTATGTATCTATATATTAACGTATTTTCAACTAATGTATAAAAGGCGTTAAGTGCCGTTTATTCGCAAAAAAATTGCTTTAAAATGTAATACCACATAGTTTATATAAAAAAAACGCTTATTTAGTTTATAAATATGATTATTTAGTACCTACAGTGCAATCGAGAAAGACGTGGCATGACCAAATCCAACAAATACCTGAAGATGGATAATGGACATGTCAAAAGTCGGAATAATCGGCGCGTGTGCGCGAGAAGATGCAATGAATGTAGAGGAAGCGGAGTCTGTATGCAAAAACAGGGAGATATGGCGTTCTACCCTCTCTGTCTGCCCAACGGAAAAACCGCGTGGCGAAAAAGGCAGCACAGCATTGTATGCGTTCTTCCAAAAATTTCTCTTTCGAAGTCAAAATCTTTTGGATGTACCTGTAAAAATTCAAAAAGAACTCTGTGTTAACTTTTTTTAACCTTTAATTAACTGGATGAATAAACACCCTCTAGTCACTTTGTGGTAACCTGAGGTTACCTTAGGTTAACCTGAGGTAAGGTAATGATTGCTTGATCAATCACTTACTCTTTTCGTTTTATTAAAATTATAAATACGTTATGGTAAGTGATCTAATTAAATGGTTACGTGTCTCTTTCTCTCATATTAATATTTTATATATTTTTCTCAGAGTATGTACTCGATAGTTTGTCATTTTCAGAGATCCTGATGCACAAACTATTTCAGTAAAAGTTTTTTAATTTTCCTAATTGTTATTTAATTATATTGTTGAATTAAAGACTACACGAAATTTCTTGTTAATATTCTAAGTGGTTGTTGAGATATTAGTTAATTAAGTATAATCTGCAACGTCAGTTTCGTCACAGGAACGGGCGCAAGAAAAAAAATATTTTTAAAACCGGATCCAACTTTTTAAATCTAATACAATAAATATTGCGAAATTGTAGACGTTTTTCCAATTGTGGTTATTGTTTTCTATCTGGTTTTTAAACTAAATAAGATAAATTATTTTCACCAAATATCCGTAAGATTCCGTTGTTAAGTTTTATTTTATTTTATTTTATATGACCAACGAGCGCCTTATTTTTTCACAAGGTTTTAGGAGATTAGAACATCATGTAAGTATCTTATTTAATGACCCACATCATATTAAAACTCGTTTGCTTTGTAGTTAACAGTTTATTTTTATGTAAGGAGAGTTTGTTATTGGGCTCAAATTGGAATTATTTAAAAGGGGAGAAAAAACACACGGAGAACCGAATAACCGTGTACGATATACTTTGTATCATAATCGTACTTAAGCGAGAACGCTTGTTGATATAATAAAACAAAATAATACTTGACCAAGGAATTTTATTGATATTTTAATCAAAATAATTAACTTAAGACTTTTATTAAGAAAAATTTACAACAAAATATTAATAAATAATTTAATTATAATTTAAATCGAGAGCGTATAATATGAAGATCAACAATGTAGTGTAGCGTATTCAGACGACATCAATATTAATATGTTTCTTTTTTGGGTGATACCGTGTGTGTTGGATTTGTTCCGACGTTTCGGCTACCATTGCAGGAGTGTTTTGTAAAAAAAAAGTATGTGTTTAAGTACTAGTAATTTGCACCGCTTAATAATGCGAAAGGTTCATATTTTCAGTATCAGGTATCACCTGATGATCGGGGGCGATTTGCTTTCTTCGCATTTGGAGCCGTTAAGAAGAAATGGTAATTCAAAACATGTGAAAAGTACGAAAGTCGTAAAATTTTTCTTGCGGTATGTGTAGACCCTTATTACCTCATATCTACCCACGCAGGTGCGTAAGTATTTGTAATAAATGAAACAATAAACTATTTTAGTAAAAATAATTTATTAATTTTTATTTTTAATACAGTATTTTTTATACACGAGTGTATTTCATGTAATGTAATAAATTTTACATCATATTTTTATGTGTGAGTGCTCAAATCAACTGACTTGTACCAGAACAGATAAAATTTCCCACTTTGGACAATGAGACTATCAACACCTGTAAAACAAAATTGTACAATTGAATTATTAAAAAAAAAAACATAACTCATTTACATTTTCCAAACTATTAATAGTTATTTATAATTGCAAAACTGACCGATCAATATGAGGGTTGTGTAAAAGATAAGGTTCTCAAATTTATTTCAAGTATAAGGCATTTTTTATTTGAACTGAAAAATACATAATTGAAAAGCTTAATTTCTCAACTATTTTTCAAAATAATCACCAGATTTTTCAACGCATTTTCGTTGACGACTAATCCACTTTTGGAATCCAGCTTCAAAGAAGTCTGCCACCAGTCAGTGGAGCTAATTTTCTTGCATTAAAATCTAACATAGTTGTACAAATTTTACTTTCCAAATTCGGTGGAAAAAGGTCAATTTGAAGATTTCAAAAAATACAACTCCATCGTAAAAAAGAGAGAGATATTTCAAGTCTTGTATCATATTTAGACTAGTATGACATCACAACTACACAAAAGTTAATAAATTGAAACTATTATTGATGTAGGTGAGTTTCATAGCTAACCGCCTGACCAACTGCCCCTATGGTGCATATTATTAATTTAAATTATTCCACGTAATATTTATAACAAATTTTCTAATCAACAGTATTATGAAAATGTTTTTCGGTATAGAATGGAACCAACTCTCTAAAGAGTTTATCAAGATTATCTTCCATATGTTTCAACTGAGGTGAAGAACGTATTTTGAAGTAAATACCTATATTTCCATATTCTCTTCTCAACGGGATTATTCGTTTTAGTTCAAATATCTGTTGACTCACAGAATCGCCAAAAAAAAAAAAAAATTTGGACTTAAATTCCTCAGTTGATGATAATGTTTTGATATTCACTGACAAAACTTACCAACTGGTGATAGATTTGCATTACTGGGAGGATTGTTTGGGCATGGAGGTTTCTTCAAAACGTAGATCATCCAATAAACGTTGTTAACCTTATCCTCAGTTACTCCCGCTATGGAGTTGATGTAGTGACCCAGACCAGTGAAAAATGTGGAAGTGAAAGCAAATGTCGGATCCTGTGCTGCAGCAGCCTGCATCACTTGGTAGAAGTTGGATCCCCTGAACAGACAACAACATGGATAATTTGAAATATGTAAAATATCATTTAACCGATTTTTTAAATATAAAAATTAATCAATGTGTTCTTATGATTTTGGTAAATTATATAAAAAAATATTTATTTCTTTTATTAAATAAACAAACAGTACGTACATAATGTATTGTGTTTTTTTTGTAGGTAAGTAAATTTTTAAGTTCCTTAACTTAATTAATTATATTACCTACTTCCACTATCTATTAAAACAATTGAAAAAATAAAACTTAGTCGTTGCTTAGTATGTGGGTGAATTAATTCAATGAGATGAATCTAACCTTCGTAAATAAAGATTTCAGCTCTTTAATTTCACAAACATCAACAGATGAAAGAATTAAAATAAAATAGATGTTCAAATATGGGCAGACTGGTGAATGTTACATAGTGTGTAAAGTGGCCACTAAAATCTGTAAAACAACTTCCACTATCTATTAAAACAATTAGTAACAAGAAAATGTTTGAAAAGGCTATAAAAAATGGATAGCTGAGCTGGGTAGAAGTAAAATGGATTGTCTCATTCGCCTAAACCAATATTGAATCAACTGCTTCACAAGCGTATAGCTTATGTTAGGTTTTTGTAATTTTCATTGTGCGTTTTGTAATGTAAATAATATAGATGTTAATAAACACGTAGTGTTTAAAACTGTCAGAATATTTTTTTGATTATGTCTGTTTATTAAGTTAGTCTTTTTTGTTTATTCTCAAATTTAGTATGTAAGAGAAAAATATGAATAAATTTTCGAAAAAAAATTAAAAATAAATATAAATTTATTTACAATATAATACTAGAATCGTATCTTTAAAACTTAATCTAATACAAATAAATTTCAGAATTTTAGCTGCTATTCGTTTAATTACAATTTATGGTCCCGATGAAGAATGACAATATCTGACGTAAGCCTTACATACAATTTGCCAAACTCGCATTGAAAATGGGCAATGTAAAGTATTAGAGTTAAATTGACTTCACTATTTTGCAATTTGAAAATGGAACTCGTTTGGTGACAAAAAATGTATTTTAGTATGAGCGAAACCGATAAGGAGACCCTCGGTCTTACACTTGAAGGGGGTGTTTTCACTAGCCCGATACTTTAAGGAACTGGGCTTGGTGAAGGAGATTCACCAAAAGATATGAGAAAAGACACCATCCTATCAGCTCAGTTCTAGCTCAGCCCTTTTAAAACCTGGGCTTGGAGGGGGAAAATTAACTTACTGGAATCTGTCACAATAGGTTTGAAATGTCGTAGTGACGTGAGGAGCTTATTTAAATATCCTCAAGTTCCTATCATTAGAAATCTAGTCTTATTATTTCCCTCCTAGTGAGTTAAGTTTTTTGCTAGAATTTTTTTTTAAAAACATTCGATGAGAAAATATTCTTGAAATTTCAGCAGTAATATACACACAATTATTTAATTGCTACCAACATGCCGCCTTGGTTATCCACCTCTTATTTGACTTTTTTTTTTTATTGAATTTTTTTTCACACAAGCATTCTTCTAAACAATTTTTTTATTCCCGCAAAACTGCAAAAGCAGTATTTTTCCAGGGATTTCTCTCTTTAAACATTTCGGTAACACAATATAATAATGTTTACATAAAAATATAAAAAAATCTTAAATAAATCAATAAAACAAAAGTTTTAAAAAAATAAATACAAGTAAATCAAGTCTTTTTTGATACCGAAATATATAAAAAATAATAAAAAATAAACACTTTTTTGACACTGTTTTAAATTGTTTGGTTTCCCCATTTTTTTTTCTTTTCTTTTTACACACTAAACTTAGAATTTAAGAAAGAGATTTTTAAAACCAATTTTACTTTGTTTTTATTTACATCACTATTCTCTTTACTATGCGAGGGAGTATATACGCCCTGGTCCTCTCTCCATACGCATGCTCTTCTTTATTAAAAAAAATTCCTTTCACTTTTTGACGCATTTCATGCTTATGTGATATTGGCGTTTTGTAGAAATCCATGAAGTCCTCTGTTACCAGGCGATAGTACATCATATTCTGTTCCGTCAAATTATTACACGTCGGGAAAAGATTTTCGTAGTCATTTTGACAAGTAATAATGTTGGTTTTACTTGCTAACATTTTAAGGAATCTAATTTGAATTTTTTTTATCCTATTTGTATACGTTGTAAATGTTAGCCCGTAACAACTTACTCCATTTGATACAATTGATTAAACCAGCGCATGGTATAAACATTACAGAGTGGCCCACGGAAAACAGAATTTTAAATGATTAAATTTTTTAAGTACCGCTTTTAGTTTTTGGCAAACATTTTCAAAAAACACACCAGTTTGACATAAACTACTTGACTAAAATTGAGACCTTAAAAATTGTGCACAAAATAACACTGGGTAACATACAAGACGACGACATAATATTAGTCGAAAATGCTGACATACACAAATATAACACCAGAGAACAACAACACCATCATATTTAAAACCAAAGACAAACACAGGACAGTCAAAAATACTACATAATGGACTTAAATACTACAACGACTTACCTTACTACTTGAAAACTTTTACTGGAGACAAATTCAAAATCAATCTGAAAAAGCACATGATGACTGAACTAACTAGACTAGACGAGACATAAAATGACTAGACAATATTAAATTTATAATGTAACCCTAACGGGTTTTTTAAAATTGTAAATAAAAAATAAAAAAATAAAAAAAACATTAATTTCCAATGAAAATTATTTTCGATAGTGAAGCCTAGATATGTATATTGTTTGACCATTTCTATGGTTTGACAGGCACAAGGTGATTTTTTCAAATGGAGACATTCATAATCGTGATTTTCAACATTAAGTATTTTGTTTTGTTTACTTGTATGTGTAGAATGAATAAGCATCAGTTTTGTTTTATTTATGTTCAGTATTATCCCATTATCGTGAGCCCATTTCATATTGTCCGATTGAATGTTTTTCTCAACATGTGTAATATCTTTGTCAGCGCTGTCATTTGACAGGCGCTGTGGCGTAGCTGGTTTAACGGTCAACTGTGAAACTGGCGTCGCGGGTTCGATTCCGCCAGTTGCAAGAAAGAAATCCAAAATAGGTATATTTCTTAATTGGTCTGGGTGTTGTGTATTTTCCACATCTTTTATTTCCTATCTGCATGACAAGCCTCTAAACATAGAGGCTAAGCGGGTTATTCCTTTAAAAATAAAAAAAAATAAAAAAAAAACTAAATTAAAATATTCTTGCCATAAATCTATTTCCACATTCTTTCGTCGTCCATTTGATCTACATAACCAAACCATCTTAGTGATCCTTTATTAATCTTATCAATTACACCTATCTCAGATTTGAGCTTTTGCCTGATTTTAGCATCCGTTACTCTGTCATACATTGATTTCCCATACATTCGTCTATGAGACCGCATTTCAACCGCATTCATTCTTCTTTTATCCTTTCTCTGCCGATACCATGTCTCGCTTACAAACACCAGTGTTGGGACTAAAACCCCGTTGTGCACTGCCAGTCTAGCCTCGATTGACATATTTTTATTAGCAATTACTTTATTTAATATTTATTTTCTTGCCGCATTTGCGGAGCTACCAACATATTTTTATACTTTTTCATTTCTTAAAATCATGCTTCCACTGAAAACATAAAATTCTGTATCAGAGTATAAAAAAAAAATATGTTTCAATGATAAATAATCTGCGTATTTTCAATGATTACGTCATGTTCAGTGTTTTTGTAAACCATGTTACGTAAAAAGCATAATATATTGAAAACTGTCAAAAATATACTTTCCTTTAATGCAGATACTGGTTAAAAGGTTTATGGACTGGTAATTATAATTGTTATGATCTGACTTAAAATAATGATTTTAACCCGGTTAGTGGTTAAATTTACACTAATATTTTTTATCTTTATTAAATAAATATGCATGTTTTTTAATATTTACATATTCAATGAATAGAAGATATCTATCTATTTTTATCTAAAAAAATATTATTTAGATAATATATATTTAATTTTCATTTGAGTTTAATTATGATATCTTAATAGAACTAATTCAACTATAAAAAATAAAAATAAAATATGTACTAATAAAAACAACAAATATTAATTGATAATAATTATTGAGATTTCTCCCTTACGTGGAAACTTTGGGAAGGCTATTGTAGACCTGGGTAACGGTATCTCCAATGAAAAGAGTGTATGGCACTCTTATTTTCATGATGTTCTTTGGAACTGCAGTACAGTCACCTGAAATAAATTATTACTGCATTTTAAAAAAGGCAAAAAATATTGTATTAACGATATGTTCGACCCTATTATTGCAAATCAAATTGTTGAGGTCTCTTGTAACTTTTTATACACGTTTTTCTTATACTAGCTACATCGAGATATAGCTCCGGCGAATCGTCCATATAAGCGATTATGCGCAGCTTACTGTTATATTTGACTATCCAAACAAATAATTTTTATTTCATATAAATCTTTGCCACCGTTTGTACTTTTTTTCCAAAAAATAAATTAAATTCAAATTAAACGCCTACAGTACCAGCACTAAGCCAAAAAATCAGCCAATTACTCTCGCCTATTTCTTTATACAAAAAAATATGCTATATTTATTTTTTATATATTTAGTTATTTAATTCTAAAGTAAGCTAGCCAATTACATGCATTATTTTAAGATTTGAAAAATAATGTTTTGAACATTGTTTCCTAATGGCTATTTTTCTTTGAGATGATATTGTTGTCATATGACCACCGTTATTTAAATGCAGTCATATTGCAGGACAACAGGCGCTCGTCGTGGCCGTTTTTACATGTATCATTTCTAGTCATCACAAATCGGCCAGTTGACATTTCAATCGTAATAATGTAAGGAATAAGAATATCCACTGAATGATAAATAATATGAAATATCGTGAAATTACTTATAATCGTCGTTTAAATTGATTTCATAGATAAGGTATGTTTTTATATCACACAGAACCACAGAAAAGAAAACTATTTACAAATTACTTATACGACTCAATTTATGCGGGTTAATTTTCCCATCGTCATAATTCTTGATTTAAGCTACTGACAGCACTTATGTTATCATAAACAGGAAATGATCTTAAAACCTTTGTCTATATTATGCAACAAGAAAAAATTTTCTTTGTCTTTGCCATCGTGCAGTATATTAAAAAAAACACAGAGTCGTAATTGGCCCGCAACAAATTACACGCGCACTTTGACAGTTTCTGACAAGCCACTGAATAAAGTCAGTGACAAAAGCTTCAAAGTGAATTTAGTGACTTAAATTTACTTTCATCCTTAATGCACTAAATTTACCGAAATCAAATGATTTTTTTTTTTTAAAGGTTGAGCATAGATTAGACTCAGTGAGCAAAATATCCATTAAGGGCAAAATTGGACCGTTTTGCGGTATATGAGTCCTTAATTGATACGACACTAGCTGGCAGCTGTAATTTCTAAAATTATTTTTTTAATAAATTTAATAACATAATATATGAGATGTTTTTACGACTGAAACTTTGTGTGACTGTTTTGTTTTGGACAGTAGTTGCAGTACAACTAAATTGTTTTTTTATCACACACGACGGCATATTGCTGTGTAGAATCACGTCGAATCACAATGAAAGGTTATTAGATAAAAAAAAAGCACGGAAGACAATTATCCACGGTATAATGGGGCATTACGTGTTATTCTTTACTCGCATTTAAGTTATAAAGATGCTCTCAATTTTCAACGCAAGGCTCTCGTCATTCCGCGTGCAATTTGTGTTGGTACGCGATTCTTTATGGCGTCGCTCGTTCTAGAATGTTCTGCTCCCTGCCGCGTCCCTTTCCGCACACCTACTGGTGGATTTTTATAATCTGGCGCGTGCGTTATACTTAAACATACACATTGTGTAGTATCCGCAAAAAAACCAATGGTATGGCATCGCACGGAATACGCATTATGAAAATAATATCGGTCTCTCTCGCGCTCAGACGCGCTTATGAGCGTGACATAGACAACTATTGCTTCATTAGTTGCTAATGATATGGTAATACAATATACACTGGATGTTTCTGCGTTTGCTTGAATTTTGCTGCAATTCTTAATAGTAAAAATACAATAATATGTACGAGTATTAAGTTATAGATTAAAAACACTGGTTGATAAATATGTAGGTATTTTCATTTAATCAAATCATAAATAGGTCGATTATGTAGCGATGAGGCTTTCACAAAACTTACCCAAAAACATTTTTAATGTACAAAACACTGATTTAAAAAATCTTGATGTTATATGTTGTTATATCAAATGTTTTTAAAAATCTCATTTGGATTCAAACAAACAAACAAAACAAACAAACCATCACACCGTTTCCCCTTTGGGGTAGGCAGAGAGAATAGAACGCCATAACACTCTACCTTGGCATACAGACCTCGTTTCCTCTACATTCATACATCTTTTCATGCACGCACGTCGATTATTCCTACTTTTGACATGTCCATCTTCAAGTATTTGATTGACTTGATCGTGCCATGTCTTTCTCGTTTTCTGTATCCATCAACATTTGCATCGTTGATCTTTTTAGCCGTTCTTTCGCTGTTCATTCGCTCTACATTTCCAAACCAACGCAGCACCATTTGGATTAGAGCAAAAAAAACAATTACTTTATAATATGTCATTTGCTTACGAGTATTTATTTTTAAACAAGCATGTTTTCCATTTAGTATATTTTGTTCTTATAATAATAATAAATTGAGTGTTATAAAAATGCACAGTACATATTATATCGGAAAAAATATGTATACTCACTTATTGATAAACAATTAATCTTGTTATTTTTATCCTTAAAACAATCTACACAACTTCGCATTCTAAATCTAGAGTTGTTGACCATAAAAAAATACATTTTTCAAATTTAAATTGCCCCTTGTTCTTGAAAAGACTATAATCAGTAAAATGCAACATTTTGAAAAATGATTTGAAAAATATAAAATAATTAAACAAATTATTTTTGCAAATTAATATTTTATTTTCTTAACCCATTGCATTTTTTTTCATATACAAAACCCAATAATCTAACACGGAGTTTTAAAAAAGATAGCACATTTGGTTAAAATTGAATACAACGTTTTTTAATATCAACATCCTGTAGATTTCAAATGCGTTAGTGTGAGTTATCTGAACGCGCCAGCTTAAGTTAAACCACCAGTACTAACTACCAACCGCCAGTCGCGCTAAATGCTAGAGGGCCACGGACGCGCCTACCGCACAAATTAAATATGTAAAAATGTAACTAAACACACCAAATTTAAACCATTTTGAAAGTCAAATGATTAAATCTGCCAAGATTTTTTTATTTATTAAAAAAAAATTCTGACATTACATAGTAGGGGTAGCTGTGGAGGAATAGGGTTTTGGATTTTAAAATTTATACATTTGCGCTAAACTTATATGAATGTCAAAATATGTCATTTATAATATCTTTTCGGTGTATCCAGTTTGTTTTCTGCTGATAACACATTAAGTATATTTTTTTCCAAATTTTCTGTTTTCATGTTCTTTAAGTAATATTTTTCATGAAATATGACCTACATATGATATTAAGGATTTCATATATTTACATTATTTCAGCGTAGTGTACAACGGATAATAAGTGATAAAGATTTTCAACCTCACGTTTTTAGATACCAGCTTGTGATGATTTATTTGTATTAAGCGCTTGGTAGAAGGATTGAGGCGTTAAATTGCAGGATGCCTGGGGCATGCCCCATTTCTCCTCAATGACCGAATAATACATACACATAAAGTTTTCAAGAGCCCCAAAAGATAATCAAGTGATGTTGCTTGTAGATAATAATGACAGCTATATAAATATTGCTGTTCTTGGTTAGGCTAAGGCCAATGGCATCATTTTGTGAACATTGTTACCCTACCGCAGTCATAAAATGCAACCACTAGGCATTGCTGTCTATTCACATGACAGGACAGATGATAGCTGGATGGTTACACATCCAGAAAAAGCATTGACGATCTTTAATTTGGCAGAACAGGCTGGAATAGCATTCAACATAATTATACGTGAAAGCATTTAATCAGGATTTAGAAAATGTAATATGTATTATTTCAAATTAAGCTTAAAATTTTTAATTTTTTACTGAACTTGTAGAAGCTTAAACTGTGGTATATCAAAACTTATCCATATCGGATGTTGGCATGATGGAAAACATTGACCTAAATGAGCCCATACCGTCTACTTCATATGCTAACTAACTTGTTGCCAGAAGATGTTTTACTTTACCCAAAAGAAGGACCAATGGTGACAAAAATAGTTGGCAGAGTGTTAAAAAGAACTCAAAATCTGACTAATTCTCTTTAAAAAACTGAATTTGAAGAAAGATTTATAATGTCAGCAAATATGAAATCGATCCAAAATGACGCGCAATTGCGAGAAAACTTCCTAATTCTTCAGACAGTGAATCTGGTTCCTGACCTTAATATGACCTATTATTTTTCTTTTCCGGATATTGTCGATGAATCTTGAAGACATTAAAGCACGATTTCCTCTCTCTATCCTGATAGGTCACTGGACTACGCAGTTTCTATCAGGTCATGGTAAATTTAATCAAATATTATTTGTCTTTGATATTGTTGAATCCCTTTCGTGCTGATGCGGATATCCTAACCAATCTTCTGAACACATCCTGTGGTCTTATCCCTTTCCCTTTCTCTATGATTACCGAATGGATCTTCTCGCTACTATCCGTGGCCCTATTATAGGTCCTGTGGGATATACAGATCTGGTGGCTTCCAAAAAGAATTTCAAGGCTTTTAAAAAGTTTTGTAATTATTTCGGCGAATTGATCATGTCCAATCAATTTAATCCCAGTCAGTGAAGAATTCACTTTCCTCTTTTCTCAATCCAATGAAGTACATATTATGTACTTCTGGATTACCTTCTTTCAGCACAAAGATGCTATGGCTACCAGATTTCAGAAAGCTTCTTCAGGCAAATTTACCGAGTATGTAGGCACCGCCAAAGAGACTTATGTCCTCAGATGCGGTGTGCTTGGTCCAAGAAGACGTTTAAAAAATTGGAAAATTGTTTTCAGGCGTTGCCTAGTATGTGAAATAATTCAGTCAGATAAATCTCTTCACAACAATAAAGGTTTCAGCTCTTTAACTTCACTAAAATCAACAAATGGAAGAATTGAAGAAATATGGATGTTCAAACATAGGCAAAATGGTGAATGTTACACAGTGTGTAAAGTGGCCACTTAAACCAGCCAATGACAGGTCATAAGCCCTGTAAATGCTTAGACTACCATATTCCTTTATTTAAGGTATTCTCCATCCCTGTTGTAATTTGTTAATCTTAATGACTCCCGAGGGGGCGAAATCCAGTCTTTTGTCTACGAACATTTGGACAAACTCAAATATTGTAAATAGTTTTTCTTACCAAAAGCAATAAATGCCGCCAGCACCAATAATGCAATCCTTTTATCAAACATTTTAGTGCAATGTAACCAATGCTTATACGTGTAATTGTACTCGTATGTCCTATCTCGACACCAAAACAATACTAATTTCTATTCAAACAGAATTTATACTTATCTGTCACGCAACTCAGCTAGTTTCTGGTGAAAAAATAACAGTTTGCACAATCATGACGCTTCTGTATTAATAAACAACATAAATTTGTTTTTAAATTAATTAAAATATACATTTTTAATTAATCATGTGAGATTTTAAACTGAAACTTAAAAAAATTAAAAAATATATTATTTATTAATTGACATATTACAATAGAGATGAAGAACATTTTAAAGACGGTAATTTAGAAGTCTAGCCATCTACGGGGCTTATTAATTAATTAATTATGGATAACTTATATAGCGCAATTTTCGTAATAAAATACCTCAAGGGCGCTTTACATGGTGATTCTATTGTTAAGTTAATTTAATTGAAGCTTTTAAATTTGTAATTTTATTAAAATAATTTATTTTGTCCTGACCTGACATTAGCTCGTTTTATTCTTTTTATTTAATCATATTTTACTCTTACAAACTATAATTAATAATAAAAATAATATGACCTCACTGGGGTTACCCGTGCCACTACTTATAAACAATATACTTTTTTTAAATGTTTTTACATTTGATAATAAACAAAGAAGACTAACTTAATAAACAGAGATAATTAACAAAATATTCAGACTGTTTTAAAAACTAGGTATACATGTACATATATATTATTTATATTACAATACGCACAATAAAAATAACAGAAACCTAACATAAGCTATACACTTGTGGGGCAGTTGATTCAATATTGGTTTGGGCGAATGAGACAATCCATTTTACTTCTACCTAGCTCCACTATTTTTATCCATTTTTTAAAGCCTTTTTAAACATTTTCTCGTTATTAATTGTTTTAATAGATAGTGGAAGTAGGTTACAGATTTTAGTGGCCACTTTACACACTATGTAACATTCACCCTTCTGCCCATATTTGGACATCTATTTTCCTTTAATTCTTTCATCTGTTGATGTTCGTGAAGTTAAAGACCTGAAACCTTTATTTATGCGGGTGAGATTCATCTCATTAAATTAATTCACCTACATTCTAGACAACGCCTGAATTTTTTTTTTCAATTTCTAAAAAGGTTTTTTATCTCTGTTTTAATATGTTAATATTAACAGCTCTCCGGGGAGTTAAATCCGATTCTTTTTACAAAAATTTGGAGAAACTCGAAATATTGTTTATTAATTATTTATTATATATACGACCTAAGCCAATTGCAACAGATACATTAAGAAACATAAATACATGAAACTGAACATAAAACTATGTAACAAAGACAAACAAGAGCAATAAAATAATGGTATGCAATATATTTTTTAACACGATAAACACATAAGATTTCGAGCTAAATCATGCCAATCCATCTTCATCCTACACTGTTTTAGTGGCGAAGAGATCTCGAGAAAAACCGAAAGATCTATCCGAGAGAATTCCAAGTTGTGTGAGAAATTAACTGATCTACACATTCTGGATATCGGGGCATAAAAATAAAAGTTGCTCTTAGAAGATTTGATAAATAGCACATTTTGACTTCTGGTGACATTATAAATTATTATTCATACAATTTACACCAATCTTTTTTTTCCAACATTATTCGTCTTTCATAAATTAAAATTTATTGAATATTCTAGAAGAGACAATTTTGGGAAAGTAATTTGTATTTTTTTGCACCACATTAGGCGAGAACGCCCATCTACAATACTAATGAATTATAGCTCAGTACTCCCAAGCTTGGGTAAAATTACATTAAATGTTTATAATCTATGCATTTAAAACATGCATGCAATTTTTTTTTTGCTGAATTTTACAAGAAATATATTTGTACTGCTGATTTACTTAAAAATGTAGACCGTTTTTTGTAAAACTGGTAAAGAAATATTTTTGGAGAAGAAATTGGAAGCAGCCCCCTGAAAACTGAAAAGGGGGAGCTTTTCTGATTCTTACCATTACACCAAGTCATCTCCCAAACTGTCTAAAACTTATGAATTATATCCCACATTTGCTATTTTCATGTTTATTTGCCTTGACTAACATTAATAAAACAAAATAATACCTACATACGAGTTGATAAAATTTGTATTTTGCTCGTAAAACTTTTAAAACAATATTAAAGCAGTAGTTAAATAACCACTGAAATGCAATTTTCACAAAAAAAATCATGATGCGAAAAAATTTAAAAAAATTACATTTATATACATGTATTATTTATTTATTTACATACATGTGGTTTATTACATATTATTTGAGATGGGACTAACAATTAGTTGTCACAGACACATGAGTATATCACAAATATAGGATCAGAAACATTTTTTTTATACATATGGCACATCAATATGGTAAACAGTAAACTCAAACATTCGAAATTATCATCAAGGAGTTTCCTTCGCAAATACCTCCCACTAAGGAAAATCCCGTTCTTAACTACTTGCTTAAAATAGTTTTGGTCCTTGAGAGCTTAATACGCTCTTCCGAAATCTTGAACACTCTAGGTGCGATAAATAAGAGATGCCTTTGAGCAAAAGTCGAATTGGTTTTGGGTATGACATAATTCGTGCTCTGGGAAAGCCTCGTACGGACATTTCGCTGAGACCTCTTCTTATCGTTCGACCAGAAGTGTGTAAGTGCTTCTTTTAGGTACAGTTGCCTCATATCCAGCACCTTCCTGTATTGGAATAACTGTTCTGACGGGTGTATTGGAGGGCGCCGGATTCTCAATAATAATTTCTGTGAAATTATGAGAGGCTTTAAAATGGATGCCGCACAACCCCCCCAGCTGGCTATTCCATGGGTTGCAGTTGATTGAAACAGAGCGAAATACACACTTCTGAGAGTGCCAATATCCAGAATGTCTCTTAAAAAAGCAGAATAGATGGCACAGCTTTTTCAACCTAGAGTTTAGTGACTGGACCTAAGCCCTCCATCAAAAATTCCTATTAATGATAACACCAAGGTTTTTTTATAGAATCGACCCGATGCAGAAGTTGGTATGTTTTATCACAGTAAATTCCTAGATTAAGCGTATTACTTGAAAGTGAACTACTATTTATACAAAACGTCAGATATTTCGTTTTATCAATATTAAGTGTAAGAAAATTATCATCTAGCCATTGTTTAAAAATGTTACTTCCACAGTTTGCTTTCTGAAAGACTGAATTCCAGTCACCAGCCTCAAATAACACAACTGTGACGTCGGCAAACAAAATACTTTTTCCGGAATCATTTATTTCGCAAAGAGAGTTTATGTAGACTAAAAATAAGATTGGTCCCAGGACGCTGCCCGGTGGAACTCCAAAAGTAAAAGCCGATTTTGCACTTCGCGCTTCTCCCTGTGATGTATGAATTACTGTTTAATAGGTGCGAAGGTTTTCACGGTCACTGTTATAAATATTATGTATCTTTTTTGGGTGATACCGTGTATGTTGGATTTGATCCGACGTTTCAGCTACCATTGCAGGAGCCATCTTCAGGGAAAACTGTGTGTTTTATAGAGAAATGTATGTGTTTATTTATTAGTAATTTTTACCGTGTCACAGTCAGCAGCAGGTGGCCGAAACGTCGGATCAAATCCAACATACACAGTATCACCCAAAAAAGATACATGAATTACTGTTTGTTATGATTTCAGGGATAAGAATTTTTTAAGTAATAGAAAAGCTTTATCTCTGATGCCAATACGTTGTATTATTTCTATGAGAATTAGGTGAATGTTAAAAGCTTTAGCAAAGTCTAAAAATACTGCAATCAGCTTTTTTCCATTATCAAGGCTTCTTGTTATGTTTTGAGTGACAGTAATTATTGCGTCTGCCGTTTTTCTACCCTCTCAAAAACCAAACTGGTTATTTTAAAGAATATTACCTCTCTCAAGGAAATTCAAGAGTCTTTTTATTACATTTTTTTTTTAAATGTGATTGCACTTAAGAGAGAGATAGGCCAATAATTAGGTATAAGGATTTTTTCACCAGCTTTATAAATACGAATAATAGAAGCTTCCTAAAGGGACGACGGAAAGCATCCTGATTCAAAACAAGTATTTATTATATGTGTTATAGGTAAGTTTACATACGTTTTAAGATATAAATTAATGTTAGTACTAAGACCATCAATTCCCGAACGATTCGTATTTTTTAGAGAAGATATCGTATATAGTACTTCTTTCGTGCATGCTGGTGAAAATTTATTCAAGAGATTGATTGAAGCTATCGTCAAGTTATTAACCGTAAATGCAAGATCATTTTCTGTAGTTTTAGAATATTCAAAAATATTATTCGCTTGTCCTGTCCCAACGGAGGAAATTCTTACGATTCTTACGAATTCTTACGAATAAAGTATAATTTTTACCATTTTGTTTTACTTTTAGTGCTATTTTTTTTTTTTTAACGGACATGACTTATTTAACCGCATGATATAATTCTCTTGAAAAAACAGTAATTTACCTCTTTTATTGCGTGGTGTTTAGAGCGGTTTTTTAAAAAATTATTTTATGTATTTTTTTTTTAAATCATCAATCAAAATATAGTTTTAGACAAACCATCTGCATTACTTTTATTTTATCAATATATGCTGATAAAAAAAAAAAATTTATTAAAAGGTAAAAATAGCATTAAATCATTTTATTTCATTCCAAAAACGTAAAATATTACATGAAAATGGTACATAATCTATCTAAAGTAATTAAAATACAAAAAAAACCGAGAAAAGAGCCAACTTTTTTTGGTTTTATTCTTATGCGCAAAATAACGTGCTTTTTTATTTTATTCTTACGACCACCCATCATCATCACATTACATTTCTTTTTATTTATCTGTGCACTTAGAAATATATATAATCAAATAAAACGCAAATGGATCAAAGGCACTCTCTCGTGGGAATTTGAAAAAAATGTTTTTTGAGTACCGTAACTTATAATGCAAGTTTGTCACAATTCTCGGAATATTCGCGCGATCGAACCGGCGCCAAATATTTTACAAAGAAAAAAGCACTTAGGAACACAACACACGCTGATACATTATGCCCGTTTTATACAAAACAGAATTCTGAAAAAGAAAACTTACCAATATTTTGAGTTCGTCTAAATGTTTGTAGACAAAGAATTTTACCCCCTAAGTAAAGCTAGGTAAAGAAATTATTAAAATATAAACGCTTAGGCGTTTACAGAGCAAAATCTACAGATAAAAAGTCGAGGAAACGTGGTTTTTCTAAATTGTGAATGTTACACAGTGTAAATGCTTAATTTTTGTGAAATAGAGCAGAACCCTGGACAAGCGTTTTTTACTCGATTGCTGCTCTCAAGTTAAACTCTAGACTAAAGAAATCGAGGAGAGATAAGTTTTCCTCATTATGTAGTGATTGGGGCATTCGCCCACCATTGGATCCCCGGTCTGATTCTTGCAGAGCGGAAGTGAAATATTGATTCAAAAGTTTGTTTAAGCTGAAGCATTTCATTGTTCCTGGACTGGCGTCTGAAGTGTAAGACTGATCACCTTACCTTCATGTAACAGATAGTCGAAAGATACTGCATTTGGTTTATCAATGCAGTGCCATATGCTTTACTGGATTCGGAAAGGGTAATGATTGTTAATATATGTCATTCTAAATGTTGATTATTCAATTATATAATATAGTATAAAATGATTAGTCGGCGTGCATTACCGCCGAACTAGTAAATCGTTTTATTCAAGAAGTCAGGAAAAAGTGTTCTTTAAATCATTATTTACTCCAATCTGTGGTACTGTTCCACGCATATCGTATGATTAGGGACCATCCAATAAGAGTTATAAGTCCCCCAATATGAAAATATTGTGGAATCATCTCCCATCCACAAACATGTTACTTCAGTATTTATGATTAAATCACGTCTACAAAAACATTTCCTTTCTCATTCTTAATCTCTCTTTCTTTCTTTTATCCTCTTTTTTCATTTCTCCATTGATTAATAGTAATGATTTAAAGTCATTTATTTACAAATATAGTAATTTATAATTGTGTACATCTTAAGCTTTTTTTATTTATTTTATATTGAAAATGATTTGTAACTTAAACTACATAAATTTAATTTTTATTTTATTGGTTGGTTGGAAGAAACTGCCATTTGGCAATAAACTCGCCAATGTACAATTTACATTATACACAAAAAGTTTTTTAAAAAATTAAAAAATGGACGATCGGCTGTACAGCACGCCGACTGACGTAATACTTTACAAAACTTACATTATGCTCACATTTGACATACTATTAAATATCAGTGGAAAATTGTATCAAAATTAAGACCTTTTTTGTAATACATGACACAATATTTTCCGAATAAAAAACTGATCGTTTTTTTAACCACTTTTTGGTCTGTATTACACGGGTGTCCTTTATCTATTCCATAAGTTACCAACCTCTGGTTTAGAGGAATACTTAATGTAGTTTGTTGTGAAGAGCAGTGAATTATGTGTTTACAAATGTGGTGACAACTTGTTATAGAACGAATCATAAATTATAGAGATAATGGGCGACATGCGTTTTTTTTCGTTTTATATATTCTGTGATGCTATTTATTATTTAGCTTTAAGAATCTAACTTTACGCAAGTCAATATTTATTATGTACACTATGTTTGAAATGAATGCAGTAAATAAATAAGCATTTACAACACAGCAAGAAAAAATAAAATCAACACTTTGGAAACCATTGTCATGACGTCCTTGTAGGAACTATACCTTCAAATCATTATTTTTACAAATGTTTTGTTTATTTATTTATTTAACACTTTATATAAACATATACAATAAATATACATATAAGGGCGGGCATATTGCCTTAAGGCAATTTCTTACTACCTACCCAAACCGTTCAGTTTGAGAAAATTATAAATAAATTATTTTAATGTAAATAATACGTTATTAGTTTTATATTTATTTACTTACGCATCCTTCGGAGTCGAAAATTACTATACGTTAACATAAACGAATAACATAATAATTGTAATTAGTATTTTGAGTGAATAAAAAAAATCGATTAGGATAAAAAATACCAAAAAGGGTGCTACATTCGATGCATGGAATGCTTTTTAACTACCATTTAGATTACGAAAATTGTATTTATATGACCATAGCATATAGCAGTTTGAGCGGATGGAATTTACAAATTAATATGTAGCAGTTTACACATATATTTGTCAGTTGACATTTCGCTGATAGGGTAGCACATAGCTGTAAGCAAACTCTCTTAAACCTCAATATCTTAGTGGGGAATAAAAATACAGACAACCCAATTGAGAATTAAAACTGTGTCCAGGTGTGACAGCAAGTCTCGGTAAAAAAATGGGAAAATGTATATGTTGATAAAAATCTTGACTAAATGTTATTAATTACCCACTTTTCTTTGTATTCCGGTTTCGAGACGTACCCGTCTCCTCGTCAAGACACCAATTAAAACAACATGCAAAACCCACAGTACCCCTTCACCATAGTTGCACAAAAATACAAAACATATGTCATAAAAATGTTTGACGTTGTGAGAAAAATAGTTGGAAAAAGTCTTAGGTATAAAGGAAGGGAGGGAGAGAAGGAAGGAACTATGGCAAAGGCGTATAGAGGGTTTTGTATGTTGGTTTAATTGGTGTCCTGATGAAGAGAGGGGTACGTCTTGAAACCGATAGACATCAGTAAGTGGTTATATACATTTTTTTAATAACATGTAGTAAATCGTGTTGACCACAAAGTTAATGCTTTAAATATTTAGAAAATCTTCACCGTTTAATATTCTTCAATAAAATTATTTTAAAACTTTTGAATTACTAATGAGAAACTTGTAATAAATATCAAGTATGTATCGCATTTCTGGCGCCCGAATTTATTTTCCGGGCGTGTGAACATCATCGCTACGTTATACATCATTTACTAAATACAAGATTTTGTTTGTATCTTTAACCGACTAGAAGCATAATATTATAAGCTTGAATTTTTAGCAAAAAAACTGTTCGTTCGTTATTCTTTTTATTTTAATAAGTTTTTAATGTATCTACCCAAATTTTATGTCAAGCGCAAATTAAAAAATAAACAAAGTTTTGCTGGATATAATCGATAAAAATATTATTTAAATTCACATAATATTTGGTATAACAAAAAAAGTTTGCTTTCAAGTCAAAATTGATTCATTTCCATCATAATTTCGTTATTCACACCCAATAATGCATAGGCTACCGTATTGGTCCTTCAAATGCAGCAAATCTGGATCATCTGTTACATACGTGTAAGGTGATCAATTTTACTCTTCAGGTACCAGTCCAGAGACAATCTATCATCATTGGCTCTACAGCCCGCTGAGGGCCTTGGCCTCTTTCACCATTTGTCACCATCTCCCTCTATACTGGTATGTACTCCTCCAGTCCCTGATGCCAATAGCATCCACATCCAGCCATCGGAGTTTTGGTCTACCAACGCTTCGTCTTCCTTGGGGCTTTGTGTGAAGTATTTTTTTGGGTACTCTCTCCTGCCCATTGCAGCCCTTCTATTTTTATTTGCACCATGTTGGGCTCATTGTAGATGTAGATTTCTTCGTCGAACCGTATTTTCCAAACTCCGCTTTCCTGCACAGCTCCGAATATCTCAATTAAACTTCTTAGATTTTCACGGCCGTTAAGATGCACAATAAGTTTTTCTGGGTTATTATGCAGTGTGTTGTTCGTACTTTTTACCGACGTTTCGGATCGCGTTACAGCGTCCATCATCAGGGTTGATGTTATTTAGTATGAATATGTGTTACGTTAGGTACTTGGAATTTGTACCGTGTCGTAGTCGTTTATGTGTGACGTTATGTATTTGGGATTTGTACCGTATCGTAGTCGTTTAGATTAATGTGTATCATTATGTACTTAGGATCTTTACCGTATCACAAATCTGTGTTACATCGCAGTCTTTATGCGATTTCTTTATGACTGGGCACCAGGATGTTTTTAATCGCATCCCATCAACTCTGTTTATGTTGTCGGGATGTTTGTAAACGACACGGTACAAATTCTAAGTACCTAACGTAACACATAATCATACACAACCCTGATGATGGACGGTGTAACGCGGTCCGAAACGTCGGTAAAAAGTACGAACGACACACGGCATAATAACCCAGAAAAACTTATTGTGCATCCGAATATCTCATTAAGTATTTTTCTGTCAAATATGAGGAAAGATGTCTCATCTTTTTTACTCAATCCCCAACATTAAGAGTAATACGTTATTACGAGGCGCAATAGTATTTTGCAGATGGTTACTCTTGTTCGTCTTGATAACACTCGAGATGCGAGATGTTTTCTTAAACCAAAGATGAACCTATTTGCCATATATATTCGGTGGTTGATCTCAGTGGGTGTGTCGTTTGTATTGGTTATTGATTTAATATGGTATTCAAATAGCTTATTTCCTATAAAATTGTGATGCGCTAAAATTTTGTAAAAAATATTCACATTGAATCACAAGAAATTTAATTACTTTACGAATGTTTCTGAATGAGCGGTATATTGAATATTTAAGAGGGTCGTTTGGTTGGTTG
Source organism: Micrasema longulum (assembly GCF_059751315.1). Lineage (NCBI taxonomy): Eukaryota > Metazoa > Arthropoda > Insecta > Trichoptera > Brachycentridae > Micrasema > Micrasema longulum. The sequence goes on along the minus strand of NW_028278687.1, from coordinate 18,029 downwards.
GTTTGATAGCTCCAAAACTGCGGTCAAACTTTTGTGTCTAATCAAGTAATTGATTTTCGCTGACTTTGCCAGTTGGCGGTTTCCCCTTTGCAAACTTTCACGCCCACAATTTCATTTACTTAATCATATTTCGATTCAATCAAATTATAATAATTGCTTCCTTGGGATAAGTTGTATTATTAAACAAACTTATAAGTGAAAATCCGTTCATCAGAACTTTTCCAACTTCGTGAATTTATTATACTTTATAAGCGATATTTAAGGATTTGGGATATTTATTTATTTTAAATAAAGATTGTGAAAAAATTACCTTGGAACTTTTTAACAAATAAACATTTAAAAAACTATGAGGTTTTAGTCATAAGGTAATGATTTGTTTATAAAAGAAATACTTGTGTACATATGTAGTACTAATGATAAAACGAGAACAGCAAACTCTTCGGACCAGATCGGAAGGAATTATCTGTTACACAGTCTCTTTTTTTAATTTATTTTTACACATTGCGTCCGCCGGCAGATTTCACACTTAAATAAATAATTGCTATTCTCATAATAATGTATCAAATAATGTATTTTATTTTATATTATCAGAAATAATATGTATTTATATTTTTAAAATGACTTGACCCAGATACTGTCCGTTTTGTTGCGAACGCTCTTGCAATCAAGACCTAATTTTGCAGAGCTCCCTTGGAGAGATCTGGATTGATGGCTGCTATCTTACGTCTGATATTTTCCTTTAGGGTACTTTTTGTTAAAGGCAATTTTTTTTCAAGCAAATTTCAAGTAGTTTTATTAGAAATAAATGCATGTGGTAAGATCAGGTGATTTTGTGAGCTTCTGTATATCACAAAAGCAACTTATTGATTTTTCTAATTTTCCTGAAAAATTCTCCTTACTCTGACTATTAATGCTCTAGCGGTGCTTGCCATAATCCTACCCTTCTGAAATGGGTTATGTTATTGAAACTCTTATGTTACTGTTAGTCCGTTATAAAAAAAATATATCTATCATCACATAATATAGTTCTGAAGTCATTTCACAATTAGAAGAAAAAAAATGGCCCAATTACTCGTCGATTGCAAATAGTGCACCAGATAGTAGCCTCCTGACTATGAAGTGGATTCCAATGAATTTTTTGCGAGTTGTTCTTGTTCAAGTAGCGCATATTCCGTTGATTGACGTACTTTTCAGTGTAAAAATGCATCTCGACACCAAAAAAATGTTTTTCAAACGTATCGGGGTAGAATACCCTTTCAACATATCTCTAGCATTATTTTCTCTCCGTATGTTATAATTTTTTAACAACTGGATAGTTTGTAGCTAAAGGGGATAAAACTAGGTTTTTCTTTAAAATATTGTGTATTAAAGTCTTATTCATGCCAGTAGATGTTGCAACCTTGCGGTCAGATTAGCGCATTTAATTTGCCAGACTCAAAACAGAATGATCGCTACACGATGTTCCAAGTCCATAAGTTCAAATATTTTCAAAGTTTCACAGTTGAAGTGATTTTTCATAGTGCCATTAATAAAAAATGCCGTTTGGAGAAAACACAGTCGAACCTGTTTTTTTCGTTTTTACCAGATCAAGAATTTATTTCACTAGACATGTCAAAATGATTTAAGACTAGTCACGCGATCAAATCAATTAATTACACTTTGGTTATTTGCCACCGTCAAAATTACTGTTTAAATAACGGTTTATGGTGGCATTTCGAGAAAAATTGTGAATTTTTAAAACTTTCACTCATTTAATCACTCTTTAATCGGTATTTGAAAAGCAAGAGGAAAATTTTAGAGTCTGAATTGTTTCAAGTACGTTTTTGATCTATAATCATACATATCATAGATTTGTTTTTAATACGTTGAAAGTATATTACAAATTTCATTCTTTTTGATATTTTTGTTATCGTTATTTTTATGGTGTCACTCCATGGTGGAGCCTTGGGCCTTGTTTAAATCAACCAAAGATGATCAGAGAAAATTCAATAATATTGATGTTTTTTCTGTGCATTTCTCGATATCACTCCATAGTTAGTGATTGTGATAAAATTATCAAGTTAACTGCTCGGTTTAGTAGAACTTTATTAGTAGGACTTTAGAACATTTTTAAGTTTTATACTACTCCTATCACGGTTAGGAGATAAGACGATTAAATGAGTATTTTTTTAAGGAACAGACAACACAAATATAATTACTACTAGTTTGCAAAAAAGTTCATTTTTTATTTAGTTCGTTATTGGACTGAAATTGGGCTTAAGCAATATTCGTTATTTAAAGATTGAAAAAAGAACGCATGGAAAAATATAACAAAATAACGGTGGGAAAATACACATTTGAATGGATTAAGTTAGCGCAACACCTTTATTTAATGACGGGAAGTTTTTGAATAGATGGAAAATATGACTTAAGATGCCAGCCTACTTAGGCAAAAGCGCTCGTTGCTTAAATTAAGTGTATCTAAACCGAGGAGTTATGATAATTTTATTTATATTTTTATCAAAATTATTAACAAATAACAAGACTAACAATTTAAATAATAACTTTTGTATATTTTAGTCAATTAAAAATAGTACAGAAACTACATACGCACATAAAACTGAAAACAAAACTGTCAAAACACATAAATGAGTAGTTTTACGTTTTGACCAATAGTTTCTTTTTAAATGTCGCTCAGTACGCAACTTCCGATTAGAATTCAAATATGCCGTTTTTAAGTGTAAAAATACTGCTAGAATAAACAAGAAAAAGTATGGGATCACATTTTATGTGTAAGTAGCAAATTCACAAATCATATTGCTTTAGAATTTTATTGTTTTTCTATCTGTCAGATTATCAAAGAAGACAAAATGGACGTTTCGCTAGTGTTGCCAGAGTAGTCAAATTGTTTACGCTACTTTGCTCATCTAATGAGATAACTAACGAAAATTGGACCTCTCAGGTTAAACAACGCCGTGGTGGAAATTTGACCGACATGTTCTTTGAAACATAATGCCATGAAACATTTAATATGAAATAAAAATATCCACTTCATGTCAAATGAAATTTGTTTTGTTTCTTTAGTCCAAAGTTAAACTACTCTTATTAAATGACCCTTTACTTATCTACCATGTTGTGTCAATCAATATTTCCGCCTGTAAAATAAAATTTTAGAGAAATGAACTAATTGATTTTTTTTAAATATAATTATTTGACATTTTGTAACATTACGCGGTGACTTCACGCATGCGCGCGGCGAAAGTGGAGCAAAATGTAGGGCGATTGACAGTTTTTTGGAAACAGTCCGATACATTCAAATATGATTCTAGGCTCCTTCTATATATTAAAATTTGATGATTTTGGTAATAAAAACATAATAGAAATTCATGATGTTAAAAGTCTACTCGTGTTCTTATAATTAGCCAAAATATTGATTTTATTTATTTTCAACGAGTCTTCTGAGACCGAAACTCGGTTTTATTTTTAAAAATTACAATTTACAAGTTTTCGCACTAGACTATTTTTTCTGATATATACATATTGTATGGGTACAGGAATGTCAGTCTTATAATCAATGATTTAGTTTGGTTTTCTTACTTACGAATTCCATCTCCACTGAGGCTTTGTTAAAGTATATTTTCTTTAATTTTTTACGCTGCTCCAATTCTCGGTGAACAAAATTCGTGTCGTCTCAACCGCAACTTCAGAGTCTGTTGTAAAATTTGCAGCACCCAATAGGGGAACATCGGTGGCTTGAGCCCTTAATAAGGCGGCTGTAATGTGCCGTATGACCAGAATACAGAAGTAGCCTCCCTCAACGCAGCACCACCCTGACAGGCCACGCGCCCTGAAATCCCAACCCTAGAGAGATTCATTACAGGAACTTCGGAAAGGAGGGAAAAACTTAACATTTCATTACAAAGTTCCAGCGCCATGCAAATTCTCTCATTTATCACTTTGGTCTGTTTTCAAATGCAAGACTTTGAGGAAATCCAATACGGATGTAAAAAAACGATTTCGTTAAAGAAATATTCGAGACGGCAGAGTGTCCATCAATTTATACGCAGTAAAAATATAAAAGTTTTACGTACGTATCCATTAACTAGTGCTGGCGCGTTTATAAAAACACAAACGCATTTGAAATCTACGGATGTTGATTTTAAAAAGGCTGTATTAAATTTTAACCAAATGTGTTTTTTTTTTAAATCGGTGAGGGATTAGAGGATTGTGCATATAACTTTTTTTTGATGAGTTAATATAATGTAATATTTTGATTGATTTTACACAAATGGGTACATTTTTTGTTTAAAAAAATAGTTTTTTTTCATCATTTTCGACAAACTAAATAATAATAAGGCTAGTTTTTTGCCACCATTTCATGGAATTTTTTTTTGGGAGTGACACGTTATTAAATAAATATACAAAAAGTTCTTAATTGAATATTTTGTTTTTGCTCTAATCCAAAAAGGATTTTTCAAAAAACATGGCACATTTGACTTAAATTGAATGGGAAAGTTTTACAAATCAATATTCTGTACATTAAAAATGTGTTTGTGTAAGTTTTACGGACGCGCCAGAACTAAATAATCGACCTATACACGATCAGCTTAAATGAAAAAATACAGTTACAAACCAGTGTTTTTAATCCATAGCTAAACATTAAATATATATTATTATATTTTTACTATTAAGAATTGCAGCTTAATTCAAACGAACACAGAAGCATCATGTGTATATTTAATTACCATATCAGTAGCAACTAACAAAGCAATAGTAGTCAATGTCACGCTCATAAGCGCATCTAAGCGCGAGAGGGACAGAGATTATTTTCATAATGTGTATGCCGTGCGATCCCTTATTCACGGATGCAGCACAATGCGTTTGTGTAAATTTTGCGAACGCAAAACATTCACGCATGTTGTTGCCGTATTAGGAATGAGCACTAATATTATTTAAAAAAGGAACATCTTCTGACCACCCTAAAACTGGCGGCATAATAGCTGTTTTGTCAGAAGTAGGATTTTTCTTGGGCTGTCGATCCAATACTGCATCAGACCATCATGATAGTTTGTAGTTTAAATGAATGTATTGACGAGGAAACAGACAAATCGCAAAGCATCTGTACTCAAGCTGTTGACGCGTTTGCAAAGCGTAAAAGTTGTTACAATATTTTTTTATTGTTTTTTAAAAGAAAAGAAAAAAATATTGGGGTTCTTATAATTTACCCCAATATTTCAATTTCGGTGGTCATTTTTAACGAGTTGTAAATAACTCACTACTAGAAAATGGATATCAAGTAAGGGTAGAGTGAGGTTTGAACCTCGAGCCTCTGACCCGTGAATCCGCAACACTAGCCACGGGACCACAACCCGATAAAATTTAAATTCGTTCAAGTATTTGTAGACAAAAGACTGGATTTCACCCCCTAGGTAGTCTAACCCGAGACCTCTTGCATGGCAGGCAAACGCGCTGACCACTACACCACGAGGCCAACACTACACTTTGTAGAACAAAGTGTAACAAAGTGAAAAAAAACATGATCTTTTCACTACTATTTAAATAAAAACATCATTATTACAATGAAAACACTGTTAAAAAAATATGTTTCAATTCAGAAGCTAACATGGACGATGTGGTAAATTATTGTGGACAAACGGGCGTTTGATAATTATCAACTCATATTTCAAAGAAAAAATAGAGCATCAAAGATAATGATTCATACGTAAAAAGCTGTAAGCATTGACTATTATATATTCTTATTTGTAGTATTTAAGGAACAACAAAGATTTCAAGCATGATTTATTTTAAGTATTTTTGCTTTCCAAAGATCCGACAGGCTCGGATAATTTTAAAATGAGCCTTAATTTAAGTTACCTGGAGCTATTAATGTTAAACGTGCCAAAACATATTCTGCATGAAATCACACTTATCCAAATTCAGAATAGTAAAAGATTTGAGGTAAGATTGAAGTAATGCCATTCGCATTCATCCCGAGTCATTTTGTTTGCCAAGAGTTTTCTATACAAACTCTTCCTCCGTAACAGCCAAACGGCAGTTGGAGTTTTAATCCCCGGAAGACTGTCACTAAGTAATGGGTTGGTAAGGGTTGCTTTATAATAGGGTGAAACGGCGGAAACTGGTGATGAAAATTCTCAGATATTACAAATAAATTGTTTTCAAATTTTTATGAGCTGATAACCCTCACGTTTTTTTCTCAATTTACTTTCAAAATTATAGCAAAAACGGTGTCAAATATACAAAAAAAAAGTGTTTTTCCTTATCAAACAATTCTACATTGGCCAAATGTACAGATTGGTCAGATTATTTTTATTTAAGTCTAAAACTAGTAATATTTTTCCGATTGCTTATGTCATTTAAATGAACACAACTTTCGATCAAAGAGGATAAGTTCACTTCTCCATTTAAGTATACACAGTTACAAAATATAGCAAAAACGGTGTCAAATATACAAAAAAAAAAAGTGTCCTTCTTGATCGTACAATTTCATATAAGCCGAATGTACAGATTAGTAAGATTTTTTTTATTTAAGTATAAAACTAGTGGAATTTTTCCGATTATTGATGTAATTTAAATCAACACAACTTTTGATCGATAAGGATAAGTCTACTTCTCCATTTAAGTATACAAAGTACTTCCATTAGCCATAAAGACAATTAGTAAATACTATCACTATAAAATTGCTTCTAAGAATTGGATAATGGAGGTGGGATGCGCACGGATTAATGAGTAGATCATGCCAAATAGATAGAAATATTTATAGTGTTTTTGTTTGTGAGTTTAATGTGTTTTTATTGTGTTTTATATGTTTTTGAGATTATGATTTAATCGTGTTAAATAAGGCATGTTTCAAAATTGCCTTTATGCCTTATACATGAAGGAACATTATCTTTAATGTCAAAAAGAAGTACATAAATTTTAAAATAACAAATAAATAAAGAAAATAATTCATAAATGTTGTTTGCGCTTTTTTTTACGAATTAGTGCGAAAAATATCTAAGGTTTTAACAGTTTTTTATCAATACGCGAAGTTTCAAAATAAATCCTTCCAGTATTTCCCTTACACCGAATATTTGTTCTAACACTTTTATTTGCATGTTACGTTTTATATCAAAGTTAATTTTACTGTTAGATAAAACACTAAACAAATCAGTATTGGCGTTCATTTATACGACCGTCGTGAGACGACCGTAAAGTTTAATTATCGGAATAAATTGTTGGTGTATTAAAACTCCGCAATAATTTTACAAATAGTTTATGTCTTCATACGAAACAAAGAACCTGTAAATATAAAACAAATAGTTATGAATTCGGACTCAAAACGGTGGATTTCGGTGCTATTTTTAGCAGTCTTAAGTAAGTTTTTTAATTTTTTTGGTGTATTCTTGCGAATTCGAAAAATCTTAAAAAAATATAAGTACATGTATATAAGATTATAAACGTTCATATTCAGTATTAAATCATTTTCTTGTTATTATTATGAAAATAAAACGTTGTTATCAGTGTTACACAATTATTTTCTTGTTCTTTAACTACGATTTCGTTTTTACATTGCGTGGAATTTTTTTAGTCTACTTTGACAAATGCCATGCTTTTATTAATTTATTCAGAAAAATATACCTCCATAGAAGTTAATAATTATTAAAAAGAGATGCATCAAGCCTTCTTTTAATTTTGTTTTATTTTTTTACATATTTACTGATCGGATGATCGGAATAAAAATACTAACAATAATTTTTATTTATCTCTTTGATACGTAGCAATGATTTTTGTGAAATTATGACTTGTCCATTGAAAAAAACTATTAGATTGGTGTTTTTGTTAAATAATCAAACAACATACAATAAATATTAACAATGCATTGAGTATGTCTTATGTCTAATTATGTATATAATTATTTAGATCGATTTTTTTTTTCAAAAGAGGGGAATATGGGTTAATCTCACCTATATGATTAATTGTTTCAGCTCTTTTACTTCACAACAGTCAACAGCTGAAAGAGTTGAAGAAATGTGGATGTTTAAGATCATAAGCCCTGTAAATGCCTAGACTTCCATATTTCTTTCTCAGTAATATTTCATCAATAATAAATATGAAAACAATTATATCTAAATTTTAAAATAAAACACATAAAACTAGATGTCTTATTCTAAACATCATATAGTTTAAAAATTACTAGCTTTTAGAATATAAAATCAAATTTTCAAAAACCTGTTTGGTCTAATTAAAATACATTTTAAACAAAAATTTGTAGTTTTATACTTTTTATGTAAATATTTTACTTTCAGTAAATAAATAAAACTTATAAACAAATAATAGCCAGCTAGGTTTTAATACATACAGTATAACTAAGGATAAGGGGAAATCGAAATCACCGAATAAGAGTGTGGTTTTGTCAGATTAAAATATTTCATTTTGCAATCAAGATGCTTGCAAAAAACTAAATAAAAAATTATATCACTATTCATAGTGATGATACTCGTACTTTTTAATTTGTTATAATTGAAAACTTCTTCTTTGGATATTTATTAGACAAAAGTTCTTTGTCTAATTATAATACTTTATTTATTTAACTTTATAATTAACAGATGGAGTTTCTTGCAACTACAAACCTAAGTCAAAAGTTTTAACTATGCCATTTACCTACACTCTTTGGAAAGGAAATGACATAACTGATGTATACAGTTTGGATATGGTGGTTCAAAGGTACGTAAACTAACAAAAAATACAAAATAATCACGATGGCATTACTGTTAGGTGGAGAAAACGAGAAGAAAATACGATTATTCATTTAATTAATCCCTTTCGGCACTTAATATTGCATAGGGCTGCATTAGTATACCAAGGCATATCTTGATCATAATAGTTACATGGAGGTGATGCTCGATTTTGCGATTCAAGCCCCTTTTTAGCGAGTACGAAATATTCCAGAGTAAGGACACTTTTAAATCACAATATTTGAGTTTGTCCAAATATTCGTAGACAAAAGACTGGATTTCACCCCCTCGGGAGTCATTAAGATTAACAAATTACAACAGGGATGGAGAATACCTTAAATAAGGGAATATGGAAGTCTAGGCATTTACAGGGCTTATGACCTGTCATTGGCTGAATTAAGTGGCCACATTACATACTATGTAACATTCACCATTTTGCCTATGTTTGCCTGGTATGTAAAATAATTTAGTCAGATGAATCTTTTCACAACAATAAAGGCTTCAGCTCTTTAACTTCACTAAAATCAACAGATGAAAGAATTGAAGAAATATGGATGTTCAAACATAGGAAAAATTGTGAATGTTAGACAGTGTTTAAAGTGGCCACTAAAACCAGCCAATGACAGGTCATTAGCCCTGTAAATGCCTAGACTTCAATATTACCTTATTTAAGGTATTCTCCATCCCTGTTGTAATTTGTTTACTTTTAAATCAATTTTTAATTTCGAAATGCCGAGAATCGAACCTGTAACCTCTTGCATGATAGACAAATGCGCTGACAATATGGAAATATCACTTATTTGCCATTTTAAATTAATAATTATTGACATATTGCCTTGTAAAAACCTTTTTTTTAATGCTTATTAGTAGCATAAAAAATAATCGCAAAAAGGGTTCATTGCATTGACCACGCCCCTAATACGTCACGATTCGTATTAATTTCGACATTTGTTTGCGGCCGTTTAAATTGAAATAGAACACCATCACCAATTTTGACGTCACAATTATCGAGACCAAACATATCGAGTTTTTGTAGGGACATATTATTCAATATGTCGTTTATAAAGTTTTGTATGAAAACATTTCTCAACAATATCCATATTGATTTTAAAAATACAATGATTTTTTGGCATCAGTTTCATATATTTTTATTGGTATTCGTAGTATGCGATATTTCCCTATTCGACCACGAGACAGACGACACAAATATCTCGTCACTTTTACATAAAATGAGATTCATGTTTTTTTTTAGATATTTTGTTGTATTCACAGACGAACATCATTTTATATCGTGATGATGTTAGCATCCATGGCGGACCCGAATTTCAAATTTACCAGTAAGTCGTACCCGTTTGGTCACGTCATCACTAGCATTGGAGGTCATGAAATCAATCCTGAGCAACATATTCTGTGGACGCTGTATGTACTAAACGAAAAGCCAGATGGCAATAAACCGCCCTCGGATAAATACATAACAACGGATGGTAACAATTTTACTTATTTTATTTTGTACATCCCACGACAAAAAATAATATTGCGATTAGTCCCATCATTAAAAGCATTTTTTATTCAATTTGTAATTATTAAGCAGTAATTTTTTCAATGCTTGCTTAGGTAATGAGGAAGTTCAGTCTACGGGAAATTGGATATAAAAAATGTATTTTCGGCCTCGTTTCATTTTTCCCAAGGGAGTGAGATGTTTTTTCGCGATGAAAAGACGTGAAATTTGTAAACTCACCGGCTATCTCTATCACGTCGATCGTTCGCTTTGTTGCGACATGAAAGAAACACAAACAGACAGACAAACGCACTTTTGCATTAAAGAAAAAAAAGGAAATTTAAGCGTTCCTATAATTTACCTCAATATTTCAACTTTGCCCACCATTTTCTAAGAGTTGTAAATAACCCACTTTTAGAAAATAAAAATCAAGTTGGGGTAGAGTCGAGTTCGACTCTCGGATATCGGCATAGATACATTTTGTTATAATATAACTTCAATATTACTATTATGTTTATTATTATTATTATTTATTTATTTATTTAACACTTTACAATATATATATATATTTATATATATACATATAAAGGCGAGCATATTGCCTTAAAGCAATTTCTTCCTACCTACTCAAACCGTTCAGTTTGAGAAAATTATAAATACATGGACTTATTGAATCTTTCAATTTTATACAAAAATAAAAAAACAAAGATTAACAAAATAAAAAAATATTTTTAAAAATCAACACTGTACTATGAAGAGAGGAGAGGGGATGGGAAAGAAAGAAGAAGGATAAAGTAACAATTTAAATATTTAGATAGTGACATTTCAATCTTGACTTAAATGTATTTGTCTCTAACATTAGTGGGTAGATTATTCCACAATCGAGCGGCTACTACTGTGAAACAGGAGGCAAGAAAAAAAAACGGTTCTCTCGCTACTAGAACGAAGAGATAGTTCGTGTTGTGAAAGAGGTTGTTTAATACACTAGCATTATTAATACACTAGCAGCTATAAAACTGATGTGTGTATATCAAGTGTACATGGTTATAAAACATTATAAATTGATGTGTGCAACTAGACGATTTTTGAACACTTTGATTGTACTAGCACCAATCACCTTCTCGGGAAGGCCATTCTATTTCTCCACACCTCGGTTAGTCAGGAAGTTCTTCCTGGGGTTGGATGAGAAGGAAGCAGGGGCGAATCGTCAAAGTAAGTGATTATGCACAGCTTACCGTTATATTTGACTTTTAAAAATAATAATTTATAGTAACCATGTTTATGGGAAAATAAATAAAGTAATTGTTATTTATTATAAATCACCGTTTATATATTTCTACTAAAAAAAATCTATGAAGTGCGCCCAGCCCATTCTTACTGAACGATGAAACTAGCCGATTACCTCAGCTTATTTCTCTATACAAAAAAGTACACTATATTTTTCGTCTTTAACCCAAGTCGGCTTTTTTAGTACTAAAACAAACTTGCAGATTACAAATATTATTAGAAGATTCTCTATTTGGAAACTAGTATTTCGAACATTATTTCCGAAGTACTATTTTTCTTTGATGGGCTACCGTTGACATATTATGTATCACATAGGACAGGTTGCGTTCACAGTGGCCGTTTTAGGCATTATTTATTTTAAAAGAAATCGGCCAGTGCTCAAGTCTTGACAGTACTGTCAATGACAGATCATAATAGAAATATCTGCGGAATGTCATTGTGGTATTTGTTAATAAACTTTTGAACAAGTATTGTATTAAAATAGTGTAGAATAAATCCACGTTTATCGCGTGGTTAATAATAATTGTTGTTTGAGTTGATTTTCACAGAACCACAAAAAAATAGTCATTTATAATTACATTACTTACATGTTATGTAAGTACTTATATGTAGTACAAATTAATGAATATTTTTAATAGATTACCTATAAAATAAAGCGCGGCTCGCCACTGGAAGGAAGTAGTGTTTAGTTTCAATGAATAACCTCTGAGATGACGGTTTTCATTCATAGCAAACATTGATTTCAATTTGGGTGCATTTTATTGCTCAGCGGATGAAAATATGTTTTAAAATTTTGAGAAACCATCTTGGGTGATGTGAGCGAATGTTTTCCTTATTAAATATAAGAGGGAATTGCGTTTGACAATTTTGATAATATGTGATTCCCGTTTAAGATCGCTAGTACTCACAATTTCGAGATCTTTTTGTGACGTTACCGCTTAAACTTGATTTCTATCCACGGTATATATTATTTTTGGATTTCTAGGGCCAATGTGTAGGAAGGTGCATTTCTCAGGGTTTGGCGTTAAGAGCCATTCTTTTGTCCATTAAAAAATCAGATAGAAGTCATCTTGTATTTCCTGATGGCGTATTATTATAATATAAGTATGAATTAGATACAACACGAAACACCCGATTTGTGTTCCATTCCACTTAAGTTCCGGAACTTAACTTGAAGTAACTAAAAGGTGAAGGAGACTAAAAAAACGCGACAAGCAGCTTTGAATTCATATTAAACTGGCATTAACAGTTAGTTTTTTTTACTCTACTCAGATCATAATTTCAAAATATCGTTCTATGAAGCCTTATCTCTATTTAATTATACCTAAGTGGTATGGATACATTTTTTTATCAAGAATATTAAACAAGGTTATATACAATAAATTACCAAAAAAAAATCACAATGAGGAACTGCAGCCCAACGGGAAAATGCATACAAAAAAAGTTTTCTTACGCGTGGTAAAAATTAGAGCATTAAGAGCCTTACTCATAAACTTGGCACAAAGTTACGCCTTGGTATAGTGATAAAATCCTGATGGAAATACCATTTTTGTTATAGTGGTAAAATAAGGACGGTATTCTCATCCTTATTTTACCACTTTACAAGTGCCAGCAAGGCCCTATATTGTACAGCAAACTTTCTTGAAAATGTACGAAAATAATAATAAAAAACATTTTTATAAAAACGAACTTCATTGACCGACGTCACAAGTTCATTTGAAGCAACCAATTATAAGACGGCTGTAAAAGATTTCCGATTTACTTACCGTCAAGGGACCAATCGGCATAACGTCACACGTCACACGTCAAACGTCAAACGCCACACGCGGAGTAATTTCAGAAATACTAAACTTTAAAAAATCAAAGAACTGATACGATAGCTATTTACTTTTTATTTAATTGGCTTAGTTTTATAGTCAATTAACCAATAAAAAAAATCTACTGAACTTCCTCATTAAATACATAGGTAATGTACGTTTTGTTTATTCATCTAAACTGTTTGTTGTTTAACAATATGTTTCTTTGTTGGGTGATACCGTGTTTGTACGATTTGTTCCGACGTTTCGGCTACCATTGCAGGAGCCATCTTTAAGGTTAACTGTGTGTTTTGTAGAAAAAAGTATTTGTTTATGTACTAGTAATTTGTACCTTAAGATGGCTTCTGCAATGGTAGCCGAAACATTGAAACACATTCAACACACAGTATCACCCAAAAAATAAACATATCGATAACAGCGACCGTGAAAACCATCGCACCTGTTATTTTATTTACTAATGCAAACGTGTTTTGTTGTGTTTTTCAGCCGTTGACGACCTCCAAATTGTTGAAGATCGCCATTATTTATTTTGGTACAGGGAATATAATGACAAAGACATGTTACGTTCTTAATTCAAGAGAGTTTGACAACTTCGTGACATAACCAATCATAACATAGAAATAGTCAATTCTTCCATATTCAAATTCGACGTAAATTTAATACATTTTGCTTGTGGTTTGTTTGAAAATTTTCCTTGTAACTTCCTCCTAGCATCCCCTTTTTTCATCCCCAAACCGGGATTGAGGAAATTGCTAATCGAAGCCCCACTCCACCTTCTCTAACTCAAAGAAAAGTCGTTCAGAAAAAACGTGTTGTTTACATCAATAAACAATACCGCGCTTTGGTAGAAAATATATTAACCAAACCAATTACTCACCAATTTTTCTAATTTTTTTGCCTAGTATCTTCTTGTTTTCAACATGAAAATAAACATTTGAATAATTGCTATTTAAAAATAACTTTGATAACAGTACAGTATTATCAAGGATAATCTTTTTTTGTAAATAAATATATTTAAATATAGTATGGCTTTTTATTTGACATCTAACACTTTTTTTTTCAAAAAATCAATTTCTTTATTTTTTAATTAATTTTTTTCAATCAAAACTAATTGTTTTTTTTTCTATAAAGTTTATATTTGAAGCACTAACTTTGTGTTTATTCATTATAATAAAATGAATAAAACAATTTTGTTTTTAACCACTAATTTATTTAAATTAGTGGTTAAAAACAAAGTTGTTTTATTTATTATATGTTTTTTTTTCATTCAAGTTTTGAGTATGTCCAAATGTTAGCAGACTGGCTGAATTTCCTCCCTAGGGAGTTATTTAGATCTGAATTTGTCGCAACAGAGAGGGAAAACATTTTTGAGAGTGAAATATGGAAGTCTTAGCATTTACAGCGCTTACGACCTTTCATTGGCTGGTTTGGCCACTGTTTACACTGTGTAATATTTGTAATACATTACGCCTATGTTTAAACATCCACATTTTCTCAATTTTCCATCTGTTGACGCTTGTGAAGTAAAAGAGCTGAAACCTTTATCATTTGGGTGAGATTCGTCCGGTGGCACTTAAACCATCCAATGATAGGTTTTAAGCTCTGTAAATGCCTAGACTTCCATATTCCCTTCTCAAAAATGTTTTCCCTCTCTGTTGCGAAAAATTTCGATCTGATTTTGTTTATTCGAAAAAAAAACTACCAATGTTTCCATTTGGGGTTCATCACTATATTTTGATCTCCGATTTTTTACAATACCTGAATATCATTTTGCATCCTCAATTTGTAATAGTTTTGGCTATTTTTTACTGTCAAAATCAATTAGTCGTGATTTGACATGCAAAATAAGTGGGACACTCATAAACACACAAAAAATTGTTTACACCCAATACAAAAACTTAAATTATGTTAAATATAAAAAATGTTACATTATTAAAACAATAAAACGCTCTGCACTTACAGCCAATCTGCTAAACAAAATTGATTGTTTACCCTTGAAAATAGACGCACTTTATCGGAATTATGCAATTTATATAAATTATTAAATAATAAAGTAGACTCTTTTAACCTACTCTCCAAAATTAATCTTAATGTCCCCTTTCGCGTGACAAGAAATAAATTTTTATTATGTCTACCAGTCTGTAGCACTAACTATGCACAACACTTTTTCTTCTATCGTTTTTGCTCCAACTATAATGCTTTTTTTTTCATCTATTAATATATTTAACACGCCCCTTAATTTATTTTAAAAATAAATTAAGACTGATACTTTCTAGCCGCGATACGATCCCACTTACTATTTAATGATGTTCAAACTTACACGGACCTGAACACTTACTCCCACACACACACAAACACACCTATACACTTACTCTCATAAAAATACGCATAAATACACCCTCTTTTTGTATTACAATTTAATATGTATGATTTTTATTTGGAAAATTCGCTGGTCTGTCCTTAAACCGTATCTTTTTTATGTTATTATATCATAGTCGACTGTTTATTTATGTAAAATAAATTAATAAATTTAAAAGAAAAGAAACGAAATAAAAAAAAATGGATGTTATAATAAAGTTAAAAATCTGCTTCTCTCAAAATTTCTTTGATTTTTTACCTAAATTTGCATACATTGTCACAAAAAATATCAGCCTCGGTAAATCTATTGTTATATTGGTCGCATATTCTAGATATTGTAGATTGTTTCAAATAATTTGTTGACGCGTTATCTGTATAGAACAGAAGATTTTGTCTTGTTGGTCTAGATGGCACACGGAATGAAAGTCTTTCAAGTAGGTTAGGAGAATCTTTTTATTTAAATAAAAATAACTGGTCTGACATTATTCTTCGATTTTTAAAAGAGTTAATTTCATGGTACTGCATACTTTCAGCATGGTTGGAGAAGTTAATGTTTAACCGGTAGTCGACCTGCTTAAAAAAAACTTTTGGACCCTTTCTAGTCTAGTATTAATACTTACATTAAAGTAAGGTTTGAGGAACAATTGAATCCACTAGAGAATGCTGCCTGTCAAGCTTAAAAAAATGTTACAGTTCATAGGTATGTCAGAATGTTTGAATATCGTATAGTTAAGAATCGAAAAAGTATAAAACTCTCAATAATTATAAATGCCTTGATCTTGGAAACTTTGTGTGATGGGAAAAAACCAATATCATATTTGAATAATGGCGAAAAAATACTATACATATTTTTCCTTTCGGAATTTTTTTTATTTTTTATTCCAGTGTTGTTATATTGAGAACTCGTAACCAATACAGTTATTTGAATTACTTTTGCAAATAATATATTTTAAGATTTTCGTATTATGTTTTCACATAAGCAGTTAAGGAAAATGAAGAGTTTGATAAGAAAATAGGGTAGTTGAACATTTAATGGGTTTGCCGGAGTAAATTTGGAAATATCAGATCGAGACCGTAATATACGTTCCGACAATAAATCATCACACATGCGAAAATTAATTTATTCATATATATACAAATTCGAGTTCTCTTACAATTATTTAAGTTTCCTAATAAGTTTCCGAATACGCATACAATATTAAATTTGTAAATATTACATGGTATCTATTTCTGTCGGTTTATTTTCTGTCAGCTTCGTGGTGTAATGGTCAACGCGTTTGCCCACCAAGCAAAGGGTCTCGGGTTCGATTCTCGACTGGTTGATATGAAATATTTATTTAAAAGGCTGTTTTCACACTAGAATATTTCAGTCTCTGGACTGGTACCTGAAGCGTAAGACTGGTCATCTTATCTTCATGTAACAATAATGGTCAAGATACGCTGCGATTGGTGTACTAATGCAGTGCCCTATGTATAATTAGTTGCGGAAAGGGATTGATGATGATGATCTATTTCTGTCCCATCACTACTCACAGAACGGTTCTACGTTTTTTTCTTTTGGCAGAGCATGTCAAAGCCAATTTATTTTTTAAGTGATTTCTAGCACCTCTAAAAATCGAATCAATAATATAAATTAGCAAAATTATTCTTTTTTTTTTAAATAAATAAAAAAAATGCGGTAATTGACAGCTAGAAACCTTTTACGGTTTTATTCTTATGTTTATTAGAACACAATAGACAAGGTAAAAAAAAATCTTTGTCCTGAAAAATCTTTCTCATGATTTACCCGAATATTCTAATTTCGAGAGTTGTAAATAGCTAACTATTATAAAATGATAAACTAGTTAAAGTAAGAGTAGAGTTTGAGTCCGCAACCCTATTTACGGGACAATCCGGTTTTATAGCTAGCACACACATCTGTATTAATTTTTTGAGTAAATTTTATTAATTATTACGTATATCTCAAATAATTTGTTGGAAAAAATTTCGAAGATGAAATATAATCCGGTAGGCAAGGAAACTTGATTCTAACTTGGATATTATTTTTAAGCGCGGATAGTCTGAAAAGAAGATAGAAATTCACCACTGTAATTGGAATTTTCAGCATACGAGTATCAATTGTTGTGCAAAGAATTTAAAAATACAGAAATTAATTCCAGTTTTCGGATCAATTTTCGAATCTCGTCTTAAAATAAATGGGATATTTATTGAAAATGGGAAAGTCTTCCTAAAGTATAAGGTCTAAATAACACTCGTCACAAACACGTCTCTAACAGATGTTTTCAAATTTCCTAACTTTCAACAACCCTATTTCACTTTCAATATTTTTCCACACCACTTTCAGTCCATTTTACA